>NC_024803.2:4153952-4429662 GCF_000309985.2 Brassica rapa | reverse complement strand
AAGTACACTACCCATGGGTCCCTCCAACTTGCGCCCACTGCCATGAGCTTGGGCACGCATCACGCGTAATTGCCTCACCTACACTCCTCCTGCACCAACAAAAGAAACTGCCTCACCCACTAAACAAAAAGACCCTTCCACGAGCAAAGATAGCTCTAGAAAGGACAATCCCACCCAGTCTACTTTCACCCCATCAAAAGCCTCTCGAAAAAACCAGAAAAAATATCAACCCCTCACCAGAGACCCTTCTCTATCAGTTACTAAACATATCCCCCTCACCTCTCAAAAATCTCATCTTCTGAAATCACCTGAACCCCATGACCTTAACTTTCTCCCTCTACCCTCTCTTCCTGCCTTTCCCTCGACTAGTTCTGAGATTTTCTCCACCCCAAATCATCCAACCAGGCCACCGTTAAAACGATCTCGATCCTCACCAATCTTATCCCCCCCCCCCCTCTACCACCACTTCCAATCCCTTCACTGCCTCTCTTGACCCTCCTTCACTACCCATCATTCCTCAACCTAACCCAAACCCTAAAACAAATGACCTTAACCTCTCTACTTCTTCTTTTTATTTTGGTTCCCGAGGGCCACCTTTTCCTGAGGTCCCTCCCAACTCCTCCCAATGAGTGTAAAACTTTTTTTTTGGAATGTTCGAGGTCTAAATGACCCGGACAAGCATAAACCCCTTGTAGATTGGTTATATGCTCAAAAACCCCTTTTTTGTGCCCTCTTAGAAACTCATATAAAAGAACCATTTCTTAGCCCTATTCTCTCTATGATTTGCCCTGGTTGGAAATTCCTCTCGAACCATCTATCTGACCCAAATGGTCGAATTGTTCTCATCTGGAAAGACCCACTTGATGTCCAGTTGTTAGCCCAATCGAGACAACATCTTACCTGTCTGATAACCATCCCAAACCTTCCCCCCATCATTTACACTGCTATCTATGCCTCAAACCAGAGTGACGAAAGAGCTGATCTTTGGAATGATCTGCCTCAGATTCATGCCTCTCTGGATCTCGAAAGCAAAAATTGGGTGGTGGGTGGTGATCTCAATCAAATAATGTTCCCTCTAGAACACTCAAACCCTGCTGTTGACTACACAGACAATCTAATGTATCAAATGCAAGACTGCTTTCTACAAGCGGGCATCTTCGATTTGCGCTACCTGGGACCGTGTCATACATGGAAAAATAATCAACCAGATAGCCCAGTAGCAAAAAAACTAGATCGTCTACTTGTCAACAGCAACACCATTGCTGCTTATCCTAATGTCGTCGCCTCCTTCCTCCCCCCTGACCTATCTGACCATTGTCCCTGCCTCCTAAACCTAGCCTTAAGCCTACCCAAAGCTGGTACCTATCCCTATAAGTTCCAGAATTATCTTACCAAACACCCGGGGTTTGCTCAGTTGGTAAAGGACGCTTGGATTCATGCTGGAAGTGTCTGTCAAACTCTCTCTCAGTTGTGTTGGAAGCTCAAACAAATAAAGAGTGATTTAAAAATAATTAATAGAGAGAACTACTCAAAAATTCAAGAGAGAGTTACAAACACTCACAGTTTGCTACAACTTGTGCAGGTTCAGGCGTTGCAAGATCCAACTTCCACAAACTTCCAAGCAGAAAGGGACCTGCATCAGAAATGGAATTTCCTAAGAGAGATCGAAGAGTTATATTTCAGACAGAGGTCGAGAATTAACTGGCTAAGAGCTGGAGATTTTAATACCACTTTCTTCCACATGATTTGTCAAGTGCGCACAAGCTACAATGCCATCAGAGCTTTCCTAACTGGTTGTGGAATATGGATCACTGATCCTCTGGAAATGAGTGAACATGCAATCTCTCACTTTCGCTCAGTCTTGGGGCCAACATATCAACCTCCGCTCATCTCCTCCTCCCCTGAATGGTTTGCTAGCCTCCACAACTACACGGTCTCCCAGGCCCAGTGCTCCCAAATGACATTAATCCCTTCACCAGAGGAGATAAGAAAGATGGTTTTCAAGCTCAACCCGAACAAAGCTCCGGGCCCAGATGGCTTAACCTCGGGATTTTTCAAGGCCGCAAGGGACTCTGTAGGGGAGGATGTGATCACTGCTGTCACGCATTTCTTCACCTCGGGGTTCTTGCCATACTCTATAAACGCCACTATCCTCATCTTGGTCCCGAAGTTCCCTGGAGCAACAAACATAAGGGAGTTTAGACCCATCTCCTGTTTAAATACGATCTACAAAGTCATCTCGAGGCTACTGGTGAGAAGATTAAAGCCTCTACTGTCTACTTTGATTCTGCCGAGCCAAACTGCATTCGTGCAGGGAAGCAAGTGAACTGATCAATGGGTACTACAAGAACAAAGGAGCGAAGAGAATTACCATAAAAGTTGATATAGCAAAGGCGTTTGATACTCTCTCCTGGGATTTCTTGTTCTCCTGTCTTCAAGGGTTGGATGTTCCTGAAATGGTTCTACATTGGCTGAGCTCCTGCATCTGCTCAACAACCTTCATGGTCAGTTATAATGGTACAGTGAATGGGTACTTCAAAGGAACTAGAGGGCTGAGGCAAGGAGATCCGCTATCTCCCTACCTCTTCGTGATTGCCATGAACTGTCTATCCCATATGCTTAATGAGGTTGCTTCTCAGTCTCGACTAAATTACCATTCGCAATGCAAGAAGATAAAGCTGACTCATCTATCATTCGCTGACGATCTTCTCATCTTCATAGAAGGGAACATAGAGTCAGTCCAGTGTATTCTTCAGGTCTTGAAAGAATTTGAACAGCGATCGGGTTTAGCTGTAAGCATGCAGAAGACAAGTTTCTATGCATCTGGACTGTCTGAGGATGAAATAAATAGAATTCAAGTATCTACAGGTATGGTTTGTGGAAACTTACCCTTCAGATATCTTGGAGTCCCTATGAACTCTAGGAAGCTCTCCCTTTCTAGCTGTGAGCCTCTTCTGCACCAAATCAAGATGAAATTCTCCTCATGGTCAACAAAAACGCTATCATTCTCAGGGAGACTCTTTCTTATAAAGACAGTGATCGCGGGGATTACCAACTTCTGGTGCTCCTCGTTTGTTCTACCAAAGGCGTGTGTAGCAAAAATCAACTCAATGTGTAGTGTCTTCTTATGGAGAGGTGATCTTGAAGCCCACAACACTGCTAGGGTGGCTTGGTCGACTGTGACAAAGACAAAGGAAGAGGGTGGGCTGGGAGTAAAAGATCTCATCATCTGGAACAAGGCTTGCTGTTTGCGCTTGATCTGGCTTCTCTTTTTCAGACCTGACTCGGTATGGGTGTCCTGGTTGAAAGAAGTTATACTCAAAGGATCAGTATCTAACTACTGGACAACCAACCCTTCTCAAAACTTCTCTTGGATGACAAACAAACTACTAAAGCTTAAAGATGTGGCTTACCCTCTTATCCGCTTGAGAATCCAGAATGGTGAAAGCTGTAGGTTTTGGATTGATAATTGTAGTCCCTATGGGAAACTTCAGGACTACTTAGATGGAGGGAGATCAAGACTAGGTATTCCAAAAAGAGCAACATTATCGTCCCTACACTGTGGTGGGAACTGGACACTCCCATCTGCAAGAACGGACCGCCAACTTCAGGTACTCTCCTTTATCACTACCGTCCAATTCAATGAAGATCCAAATTATTATGAGTGGGAGATATTTGGAAAGGTTGCAAACAAATACAGTACGGGAGAAGTCTACAACTACCTGAGAGAGAACGTGGAAGTGGTAACTTGGACTAGAGCAATATGGGCTACTCGCACCATCCCAAGACAAAGCTTTCACGTTTGGCTGGTGGCGCTAAACAGGATACCTACACGAGGCCGGCTGCTGGGTTGTGGCCTCCAAGTCCCTCCTCTTTGTCTCCTCTGCAACACTGCCAATGAATCGCGTGATCATATCTACTGGGAATGTGGGTTCTCTTTCGATATGTGGTCTATAGTTGCCGGTAGATGCAGGATAAACCCTCATCGAACTTGGGAGAGATCGCTGATCCAAATGTCATCCCTAATATCATCATCTGCTAACCAGTCGCTCTCTATTCTTGGATGGCAGGCAACGATCTACTGGCTTTGGAATGAGAGAAACAGCAGATTGCATTCGAACCAGTTTCGATCAGTCGATTCCATCTTCTCCATTATCGACCACCAAGTGAGGAACAAAATCTCTAGCTTCAGAGAAGATAATCCTAAGCGATCATCTGAGATGATGCAACTCTGGATTAGATGATCGCCACCGCTTTGGTCTCACCCTTGCCTTCTCCGTCACCAGACAAATAACTCTTCGAGTTCCCTCTCTGTTCCTTCCAACTGCAATTGAGCTGTCACTGGGCCTTTCACCAAGGCTGAACCAACTTAGGGCTTCTGGTTCTAATATATGAGTTAATGGGCTATGCTCTTTCTACTAGAGCTTATGGGATTTTGTATAACATTTTCCTTTCTTTTGCATTTATATATGAAGCCAGTTTCAAAAAAAAAAAGGAATGAGAAATACATACAAAAAAGAAAATAAAATAAAAGTAGAAGAGAGAGAAACCAAAATTTTAATGAGAGTTATAGGGCAAGTTGGCTTAGTGGTCTTGACGGAGAAAAAGCCTCAATACAGATCTGGGTTCGATACACGTTGGTCACATAATGACTCAGACCCCTTGAAGGTACAGACGCAGCAGGCTGGTTTTGGGTTCAGAGGGATTAGTCGGTTGGCCAAGACCGCCGGATCACCTCCTGATTACTCAAAAAAAAAAAAAAGACTTCGTACCTATCAATTTTTTAATGATTTAATTTTCTAAAAAATATCAAAATCTAACTAAATAGTTAAAACGTACTCTTAGAATGAGCCAATAATAGGCCGCACAATGAAAGAATAATGGGCCGAATCTTAAAACGTGCTGAACTGAAAGTCTCTCTCTCAACTAGAGTCTCTCCCATCTTCACGAGTTTCACCTTCCCTTCAAACCTCACCGGCAACTTGATCGGAGATTCTCATTTTTTTTTTTCTCAAGAACCACAGCTTTGGGAGCGAAGCATAATATCTTTAATGGGGATCGAGATTGTAGGTCAAATCGATAAAATAAATGGTAAAGAGCTGAGCTACAACGACTTTGCGGAGAGATACTTAGCCAAGAGCCAGCCGGTGGTAATCTCCGATCTCACTGAAGATTGGCGAGTTCGTGAAGATTGGGTCGCTGAGAATGGACTCCCTAATCTCAACTTCTTCGCTACCCACTTCGGAAAGTCCAGAGTTCAGGTAAAGTCTACACCTTTGCCAAATGTTGTAGCTTTTGCTTAGCTTACATATTCAGACTGTTGAGGAAACGACCAAGATTAGATTTTTACTTGTCGGAAACGAAGCTTGTTCATTGGTTAGGTTGCAGATTGTGATAGGAGAGAGTATACAGATCAGAAGAGACTAGAAATGTCTGTTTTGGACTTTGTTGAGCAATGGGACAAAGATTCTGTTGAGGACAATGGAGAAGATGGTGATGATGATGATGATGATGATGATGATGGAAAGTCTGTGTTGTATCTGAAAGACTGGCACTTTGTCAAGGTACATACATACCTGAGGTTAACTCACACGCTTTCTTGTGAGAATATAGAGTTCTCGAGAGTTTAACTAGGACATGACTAATGTATAAGTTATTTCGATCACGACACTTAATGTCAGTTGATTTTAAGTTAGAAACTCATAATAAACCTAAATGTAACATGGTATCAAAATCCAAACACACTACCTAACCCAAAATTGGTTCGGCCAGTTTGACCCGAACTTTTTATTAGAATATTGTCGAAATTAATGGTCAAAAGAACCATCATTTCGAGGGCGACTTCGAAAATATAAAACCTCTGCATCAGAAATTTGCTTGAGACATGACTAGACTTGGATCAGTTCATTTACCGCTAATTTGGAAAGCCAGCCCAAATTTCAAATTTAACATTTTCTGTTCCTCTTAATATGAGAGCTTTGGACTTGTTATTAATGCTGTTTCTTGTTAAACCACAGGAGTATCCAAATTACACAGCCTACAAGACGCCACCATCGTTTTCTGATGATTGGCTTAATCTCTATTTAGACCATTACCAAATGCATGAGGATAGAGAGAACTTCCAGAAGTATGATCAAATAAGCTGCTCTGATTATCGCTTTGTTTATATGGGTGGGAAAGGTAAGAGTAAGATTCAAACAAAACTGTTGGTGTTTTGAGTGTTTTGGCCTTAAAGCTCTGATTGTGAACTCTTGGCTGCAGGATCTTGGACGCCTCTACACGCTGATGTATTTAGATCTTATAGTTGGTCAGCTAATGTTTGCGGTAGAAAGAGATGGCTTTTTCTTCCTCCTTCTCAAAGTCATCTTGTTTATGACAGGCAAGGGTTTTGTCTCCCTATCATTGTAGCATGTCTCTTCACTCTTGTTAGTCTTTATAGTTAGATGGGTTTTTTTTCAGGTACATGAAAAATTGCGTTTATAACATCTTTGAAGAGGTGAATGAAACTAAGTTCCCAGGTTTTAAGGAGGTAAAATCATCTATCAGATTATCAGTTTCTAAGATGTTGTGTTTATGCGCGTTTTATGGTTTGCCTTCAGACCACCTGGCTTGAGTGCATTCAAGAATCTGGTGATACTATCTTTGTTCCTAGTGGATGGCATCATCAAGTTTATAACTTGGTATGTTTCTCTCTTCTCTTCTCTCTCTCTATGTAGACCAGCAACACTGTTTCAATATATGAGCTTAAATGTTCTACAGGAAGACACTATATCTATAAACCACAATTGGCTCAATGCATACAACCTAGCTTGTGTGGTAAGACCATTTCTACTTGTATATAAGGAAAAATGCTACAGAACTAAAAGATTAAGTACTCATTGTCTGTTTGAATTTCAGTGGGATCTACTGTGGAAGGATTACAAGGACACTGAAGAGTCAATAGAAGACATAAGAGACATCTCTGATGATTTTGAAGCTCTCTGCCAACGTAATCTTGCTGCCAACACAGGTACATTCATTACTTATCTCTATCTTATCTCCTTTCCTGATTTGAGTGTAGCTCTTCCTGGTTAAGCCCTTCTCTTCTCTCATCTACAGGAATGAATTTGAATGACTTCTTTATCTTCATGTCACGGTTTGCTTTGGGCAACATGGTTCTACAAGAATCTCTGAATCCATGTTCATCAGCAATGGCACAGAATATGGTATTGAATCTCTCGACTATCAAGACAATGATGATGAAGATGATCTCTGCAGGCGGTGTGACTGCCAAGGATGTGTCTCTGGACTTGAGAGAAACACTGGAGGATCCACAGTTTCTAAGATTCTGCAGAGACATGAGAAGAACATATAAAATGATTCACAAGGAAGAAGACAATGAAGTTCTCTTTCCGGAAGAGTTCTTACTAAAGATTATGGGTTTTACAGATCAGAAGATGCAAATATGTTCTCCAAAGGATCTTGTTGAAATGATAGACCGTTGTAATACTTGTTCATCCAATCCATTAGCATGAATATGTTTTTTTTATTGATCTTCATTACATATATTTTATAAAGAAAAAAAGATTATATGTTTATTTATACACATCCCATGGAAGTTCTCTCCATCTATAGAATCTTTCTTTGCTTATGTTGATTTCATGCAGTTACTTGCCATGAGGAGGATCCACATTTTCTGCTGATTCCAAACGTAATTTCTGCGTCTACGTTACGTTTTCATGAGGATTCTTTTAATGACATTTGCACCATAAAACCAGCAAAGTAACAAACTGTTTTTTCCTTTTTCTTGAAATGAATCACTTGAAATACAAGTACGCATGCAAACCCACTCAAACACAAACAAATAATCCATTCAGCATAGTTGTTACAACATAACACTTGTTTTGCAGATCAATAAAGGCATATTTGTTCATTAAAATACATTGTTGATGCTTTTTCCGTTACTATAAGATGCTTAAGAAGTTCTTATTTGGTACATTTTATTTTGTAAGATAGCTGTGCAAAATTCACTTAATTGATCTTATGATATTTTTACCCGGATAGACGAATATAATGAACCCGATTATTGCGATTTTTTGAGATGTGTTTTTAGCACCTCAAGTCGGAATTGTTTTTCCGATGCTTAGTGATAGTCTTTTCATATAGAACTATATTCTATAACTTTATAGGTTTAAAATTTTCGCGAGTTTAACCAATATCTATAATTTTTTGTTTCAAAATTCCCGCGTTAATTCCGACCAATATCTATAATTTTACAGTTTTAAAATTCCCGCGCTTTTACTCTAAGTAAAAACTATAAAAAGGAGCAAAAAGAGTATGATATAGTTCATATGTAATGCTTGTTCATCTCATCTATTTGCCTAAATTTGTAAAACCATTTGGTTATACCCCTTTGATAGATCTTATTGGAATTTTATAGAAAGGAGTTTACATCATGACAAGCCTTTAAACATCTTCATTTTGCCTTCATCCCTCTAAGTCCCCAAACAACTTGTATTTAAAGATTAAAAACCTTGTCAATTCCGCTATACACATAGATATATACCTGGATAAACACAAAGACAAAATCAAGAGCATGTGTGCGAGCACATAGAGAGATAACTTCACTTTGCTGGTTACAGGTGGATAGTTGCATTGCTTAAGCAGACATAGATTTTGGCAAAACTTGCTGAAGGGCCATGCATGGCCTCCGCAGTGGATCACACAGTGTGATTCACATGGCGATCCTTCTGCTTCTCCTTCCCTGGCTACAACCATCACCACCAAAAATATCATCATCAGATTCCACTTCTTCCCCATCTCTCGTTTCTTTGGCCTTATAAGTTACATGTGTATTTCAGTGGAAGTTATATATAGAGAGAGACATGAAAATGACCAAAATGTGATTTTTTATTTGTGTCTACTCATAATACATATGAGGACTACTTTGTATGACAATCTATTTCTTTGTGCATTTCTCACATTACACTATATGGTTTGGATTCCCTATTTTGTTAGGCCTCAGAGTTTAGGCCCAAACATATGAGTATAAGTTACTGTGTTTGCTTTTACAAAGAGGATGATAACCCAACCCAATATATTTATTACATTTGTCTAATAGGGCCTTTTTGAATACATTCATTTCAAAAGTAATCATTATTAAATTCGACAAGTAAAATATCTTTAAAATTAATTAGTAGTAAATCTACAAGAACTTAATTTTGTGATTTTCCCATAAATTTTAGATTTCTAACTAAATATGATATGTTAGCAATAAATATGTTTGACTGATGATATATTTTAAGATCTTGACATATGTTAGTTCACACTAAGTAGCTATAAATTAGATTACTAGATTTTGACCCGCGCTTTCAAAGCGCAGGTTTATTTTTGTTTTTTTTTTCAATTGACAAATATTTAGTAAATGTCACATTTTCATATATTTGTGTTTTATTTTATAAAAGACTTAAAAATTTTATCTTTATTTATCGTATTTCATTTTAAATGACTATTTATGTTAAAAAAATTAAACTTTATTTTTTTAATGAATTAAGTTGGTATAACTCTGATAAATTAATTTTATTATGGGGTTAATATTTTAATTAAAAAATTATATACTTTTAATAAAGATTTATACTTTTCAATAAAAAAATTCATTTATTTTTATGAATGCTTAAATTATATTAAGAAAAGAAAAAAATAATAATTAAGAATAGTTGAAAAAAAAATTATTTGAACTTGGACTCAATGGCCCAAAGGAAAAAAAAATGAGAATTGAATCTAATTTTTTAATAGGCCCAAATGGCCCAAGAGAGATTTGATTTGGGCTGGATCCAAAAATAATGACCCAATATAGATTTGTTATTAATATTACTTAATTACCCTTAATGAAACATGCAATGTTAGTGAAGGAAACATGCCCCTAAGATAATTATGACAATATAATCCTGCTTTAATAGTATAGATGAGATTATGACTATTTTAATTAATTGACAATGGGGGTGATTGGTTGGGCTGTAGAAAGTGACTTTAGCTTTAATTTTCATCTACAACCTTAAATACTACCAATCATGCTTTATCTTGGTTTTTAAAGCTACAACCAAAAAATTAAAACTACAGCAAAAACACACAAAAAATGGCTGTAAACATCTTATTTTCTAAAGCCCCATTTTTTTAGCTGTAGAAAATTTTAAAGCTACATCATTTAAAGCTAAATCAAAAATCCTACAGACAAAATATTAAAGTAAATTTTCTACAATTACAACCCAACCAATCACCCCCAATATCTTTAAATAGCATATTACTTGGTCAATATCTGATAATATGGTTAGTTTCCGATATATCCGTCGATCACAAAGATTTTCTACATCTCCCAACACTTTTTGTATAAATAGTAGTGAAAAGAGAAACACAAACATTGTCACTTCACCATTCCCTCATGGCATATTCTATCATCTTGCAGAAAAATTCAAACTCAAACAACAATGACGACTACCAACGAACCAGAGTTTGCCACGGCTGTGGCGGTTGCGACAAAGAACAGAACGTTCAAGAAGTTCTCATTCAGAGGGTTCAACGTCGAAGCTCTTCTCAAAATGTCCACATATGATCTCTCTAAGCTTTTCAACGCTCGTGTGAGAAGGAGATTCTATAGAGGGCTAAAGAAGAAGCCTCTGATTCTGATCAAGAAGCTACGCAAGGCGAAGAAAGAAGCAAAGGATGAGAAGCCTGAACTGGTGAAGACGCATCTAAGGAACATGATCATTGTCCCTGAGATGATTGGAAGTGTTGTTGGAGTGCACAACGGTAAGAAGTTTAACGAGGTTGTGATTAAACCTGAGATGATTGGTCATTATCTTGCTGAGTTTTCGATGACTTGTAAGAAAGTTGATCACTATAGACCACGTATCTGTGGTTGTGGTTGTTACCGTAATTCCACCAGGTTTATTCCTCTGAGGTGATTGAAGAGGAAGCTCTTTTATATTGTTAAGTTTCTTGTTGTCAGTGATTTGGTATTTTGTGTGTTGATGTCTTATCTTCTTTAGAATGTTCCTTCACCTTCTAATAAAACTCAAAACTTTTATAATTGCAACATCAAGTAATGTTTGTAGTCTTGTAGCAGACGACGAGTCATATTATGACTTTAATCCTTTCTTATAAGAGCATGCCATTCCTAAGAACCCTACCTGAAGTATCTCAACCCTTTAATATTGATATTTTAATTTCATCCTAGTTTTAAGTTGGTGTTCGTTTAGTGCGGTTAATTAACTACTTAGGTTCTCATCAACTTGATTACATATATGTAAAAATTGTTTGAATGATCGAGCAAATGATTATATCAATGTTCAAGAATTTGATGGTGATTAAGCTCATTATAGAAGATCTTTTTTAATCTTTCAATCAATATATATCGTTTTGTTCATACTCGATTCCTAGGTGTAGACTAAACCGATTTTTAAGAAACAAGATTATATTTTATATGCATTTCCAAATTTCATTATCATAAGATATATAATTCCATATGCTGGTACAAGAACCTCCTATAACATAAACCCTTGTCAATAAGTGTTAATTAACGGTTTTTGAAACATAATTAATTTAAGTTGTTTGAAACTTATTTTCATGTAGCCTAAACGTTTTCTCTGATAATTAAATACTCGGTTGTTAATTTACGTTCTCTTGAAGTTACATAGGAGGTGAAACGATCATATTTATGTTCTTTTGAAGTTACATAGGAGGTGAAACGATCATATTTATATCATGTTAACTTCATCTAGTTACGCTGATCCCGTCTACAGACTACATGTGAAGCCATTTTATTATGCAATAGTTCAAACATGACTTACATATAGCAAGCCGTCGATCCCAAGAATAACTAGAAGTACATAGGTAAAAAACTTTTAGCATTTATCAAAAAAAAAAAAAAACTTTTAGCATACAACAATGTCTATATAATCAAGAATTTTGTGACAGAAAATTGAAACACTGAATCAAAGATATGATCATTTCATGTGTAATCTTTGATCATTTCATGCGTAACCACCGAATCAAATCAAATGCAATGATTCAGAAGACCACTCTTTCCAACAAAAGACTATTTTCTTGCATGTCAATAGATGCAATGTATAAATTCTCCAAATATCTTGTTAAATCTTATTATATTATTTTTTTTTCTTCATATATTTTCGTTTACATGTAGACAAAAAGGAAAAACCCCATCTTAGAACTATCTTTTTCCTCTCATTTCTTCCACCTCTTTAGTCTTCATCCTGCATTTTTGATCACCATAGAAAGTAGAAACAATGTTAATTTCATTGCCAGTGGCATACATGCATATATACAGAGAGATATATATTTACTGCGAGTTTTTGGTTGAGTGAGGGATATTTGTAGCTTTTTGTTGGCAGTCGGCCATACATAGTTTGAAGCAGGGTGTTTTGAACTCAATATCGTGGCAGAGAATACAACATTTAAATGTGCATAAGTGATTGAACGCTTCTCCTCTCGTGGCCGCCATCGCCACCAAAACGAACACCATCATAGCCACGCTCCATTTTTTCTCCATCTGTCTTTAGTTTGATTTTTTGTATGTATGTATAAATCCAGGAAGCTCTCTCTCTCTCTCTCTCTCTCTATATATATATATATATATAAAACGACCACCTCTTGGTCTTGTTTCTGATAACTTACGATTAATTACTATGATCTCTATATTTAGCAGTATATCTTAAATGTGGTGTTGAAAATTGACTTAGAACTCTAGAAAATGCATCTGGATGTGACATTGCATGTAATATAAAGGCAGTTTTTGTTTGGACATAACTCGAAAATGTATTAGTAAATAATAAAAATTAATGTACGAAACAAATCACTATATGTTAATAATGTCGAATAAAAAATATAAAAATAAAATTATGAGTTACATAATTTATAATAATAAAATGAAATTTATATATTTAAAACATTTGTAATAATATCAAATATATTTATAAAATGAAAATTATCTGTACGGACGTGCAGGTTAAAATCTAGTATATGTATATAAAACCACCACCTCTTGGTCTTGTTTCTGATAACTTACGATTAATTACTATGATCTCTATATTTAGCAGTATATCTTAAATGTGGTGTTGAAAATTGACTTAGAACTCTAGAAAATGCATCTGGACGTGACATTGCATGTAATAGAAAGGCAGTTTTTGTCCAAGTATCTTCTGAAATGGGTATATTCTTCTTTTTTTTAAACAACCAGGTACATTCTTTGATTTATTCTCTTTATTTTGAACAAAAAAAAGAAAGAAAGACCAAATTATGGTCATTGACCAAAGAATTCTTTTAATTTTCGATGAGTGATTCTGTTTTTTTTTTCCTTTAAAATGTTTCAGTTTAAAAATATTTCAAGTATATTTTATTTCTAATTATTTTGAATTATGTACAGTCTTTTACATATACAATTTCATAACTCTATTTATAAACTAATAATTCAATAACTTTTTCTATAATTAAAAATTTTACATGAAAATAAAATTTCATTGCAATATGTAAAAATAGCAAAAAAATTCAAAATAAAAGTTTGTTTTGTTAAATAAATAGTTCTTGTTAATATAATTTTACAAGATTTATTAAAACAGTCTAGGACAGTATGATCGGGTGGTAAAAGGATGGGAATTGGACGCTAAGACGTTTCGAAGTACCCACTGCACCAAACTAAGTTACATTGCTCTTAGACACCTATACGGATATGGACATATGCTTTTGACCTATTTGTGTATCCAAAAAAATGTATATACGTGAATACACCTCTCATTGGATATTAGTCTAGGTTCTTCCATAGGCTCATTATATCCCATATTAATCAAAAAAAAAATCATTAAAACAACAGTGGGGAAGTCATTTATTTTGCATATCAACCTATGCATAGAGGTTCACCAAAAGAATTCTAGCATTGTTCATCTGATTTTTGGCATGAATATGAGAACCTCTCGTTTTTCTTTTTGTAGCACAAGAAACTAGTTTATTATTATTATTTCTAATTATATATTTTATTTTACATATACAAATGAAAGAAAATGAAATTTCTGTCATGATAATTTAGAAACTATTTTTTTGAAACACCGAAACACAGAAACTATTTATATCATCTTATTTCATCTATCTCTCTAGTTTTCATTTTGAAATACCACCACATAAAACCTTTTGCGAAATAGTTCAAACACGATTTACAAAATCTATCTAGCATATAGCAAACTAGTGATCCCAAAATAAAAGATGGATAGAGATCATCAACTTTTAACATAGAAAAATGTATATATAACAAAAAGTAACTAAATTAAAACAGAAACAAATATGTGATCATTTCATGTGTAACCTTTGATAGTTTGATCATAGCATGCATGCGTAACGACATAATCAAATGTAATGCAATGGTTCAGAAGACCATGCACTCTTTTCGACAAATAATTATTTTTTGTATACCAGTAGATGCATTGTATATGATCTCCCTTTGTCAAAGCTTATTATATTATTTATTATTGTATATTTTCGTTTACATGTAGACAGAAAAGAACATGGGAAAAACCATCATCCATGACATTATGAAAGTATCTTCATCCTCTCATTTCTTCCATCTCTCCAGTCTTCATCCTGCATAATCACCATAGAAGCAATGTCACCTTCACTATAACATACACACACACACACACACACACACACACTAGTACATCTGTACATGCATGAATAACTAAAGAGATATAGATAGAGAGAGATCTTTACGAGTATGGTTTAGTTGAGTGAAAGGTATTTGTAGGTTTATGTGTGCAGTCGGCCATGCATTTTCTGAAGCACTCGGTTTTGAACTCTGGATCACGGCAGGTAATTTCACATTTAAATGTACATATATGATCAACTGCTTCTCCTCCAGTGGCCACCATCACCACCAAAACGAACACCATCATCGCCACACTCAATTTTTTCTCCATTTGTGTTTTCAAATTTAATTTTTGTGTTTATGGGAAGCGCTCTCTCTATGTATATAAATATAAAATGACCACCTCTATTTCTTGTTTCTGTTAAACTACATGTAAGCACTCTGAGCTTTTTATATAACAAGCTATCATTAATCTGTGAAGTGCTACACACAACACGACATTTGCACCTTAGAATTAACAAAGTAACAAATTAACTTTTCCTCTCGTTTTTTCTTTTTGAAATGTTGTTCAATTGAAATACAAATACGCATGTAACCCACTCAAACACAAATAAAGAATCCATTCAACAAGTTGCCACACACAACACTTGTTTTGCAGATCGATAAAGCCATATTTGTTCATTAAAAGACCTTGTTTATGCTTTTTCCTACTATAGGCTGTTAGTTTCTATTTCTTTTATTTGTTTTGTAAACTATTTACAAAATTTATTTATTTTCTATTTTATGATATATTTTTTTACTTGGTGTCCTTCTTTTGATAGAGTTGTTTTTAGATACATAATGAACAGTCTTTAATATAGAACAACATCTATAATTTTGTAGGCTCAAAATTCCCGCGATGTTTACTAATATTTATAATTCTCACCATCATCGCCACACTCCATTTGTTTTCCATTTGTCTTCTTAATTTGATTTTTCGCATGTATAAATTTAAGGGATGTTCTCTCTATATATATAAGAGAAGGGGGTAAAGACCATCTCTCTTTGTCTTGTTTCAGTTAACATACATCTAATTACTATGATATCTTATTTTTTTGTAAACTATTTTTGCCAAGATATATCATTAATATGTGGTGTTTAAAATTGACTAAGAACTCTAGAAAATGCATTTGGAAATGGCATAAATTGCATGTAAAAAAGGGAGCTTCTGTCCAAGCATATTTTGAAACGGGTAGATTCTTCTTTTTTAACAACCAGGCATATTCTGTACTTTATTCTTTTCATTTTTGACCAAATTATGGTTATTGAAATAACTCATTTATTGATGAGTGATTCTGTCTTTTACTTCTTTAAAATGTTTCAGTTTTAAGAGAATATTATATTTTGATCCGCGCTTTCAAAGTACGAAATAATAATTCGGTGAAAACTTTATATAATAGTATTTTTTTCATAACATCTGTAACCCGAAGTCTGAATCGAACCCAAACAAAAAAATCTGATTTGTACCTAAGAAGAAAAAATATATCCGAACCCGAAATGTTATTAGCCAAACCCGAAGAAGTGCATCGAAGAGGTGGTCACTGAGAAGATAATTATTGATGATAAGAGTTTCAAGGCTCCTAATCAAATGTTGTAGTATAAAGGATGTCAAACCAGTTCTAAGTGATTATGATGCAAAGAGAATGCAAGACCTTACTTAATCTAAGTGCTACCAGTTCTTGAGATGATTTTAAACTAGATTTCTACCTAAAATGCAATAAAGGACAAAGCTTTCTTTCTTATAAGATGGGAGAACTCATGGGTTATGGGAATTGATCTTGGGTGATCAAGATTCAACCTAAAGGTGTCAACTTTCAACCAATTTATATCTACCTTAGACCTAGACACAATCCTAAGCAAACTCTATCCCTAGATGAATGCTCATTTACCTAGATAACTCAAGCATCAAATTCCTTTGGTTGAATGTTATCTAAGTAATCATTAATCTCAAGTCTACTAGCCATCTTAACACCTTTAACAACAAATCCCTTTGGTAAAGAATGTTAAAAGCTTAGGAGAGTTGGTTCAGGCATTTCATCAAACACCTTCCGGGTATGAAATGCCTAGAGCTCAACTTTAGAGAGGTCAACTCTAAAATTGCATTAAAAGCACTCTACTAGCAAGGAACAAGATTGATCTATACCTAAACACCTTAGATTTAGCTTAATCACCCTTAATCTCCCTAACCCATGAATCCAAAGATGACTACTCACTAATTGTCATGATAGACCCAAGAATCAATGATGATTTGGTGTTAATCATGATTAGTGGTCAATATAATCTAAGAAATCACACTCAAAGTTCTTTGTGATTAGATAGAAAATAAGATAAGATCCTAACTTTAGGATTACAAGAGTATTTATATGTCTTTGGAAAACCTAATGGTTTCCATTAAAAAGTCTAAAAAGCCCTTTTAAAACATTAAAATTCGACTAAGATAAAGAATGCTCGGAGCGGGTGCATGACCTCGCTCCCGTAGGTCGCTCCAAAGATCACCTCCACTTCTTCAAATTCCGCGCGGGGTCATGACCTCGCTGCACCAGGTCGCTCCACATCTGGAAAGTTGTCGACGACATGTTGAGCTCGGAGCGGGTGCACTACCCCGGTGCAAGAGGTCGCTCTAGTACAGAGCGAGTGTCATACCTCGCTTCCGTGGGTCGCTCTACACTTCACTCATCCAGAGCGGGTGCATGACCTCGCTCCAGTAGGTCGCTCCAGCTCCTCTACTCGCCCAATGATCCTTTTCTACTTCTTTTTTGAATCACAATGCTCCCAAACATCTCCAATCACTCCATAGCACTCTCCAACATCTAATAAGGGCAATGCATGCAACATAGACTCTAAAGATGCTTAATTCCTAATCTATATGATCAAAATGTACAAGATATGAAGGCTAAAAACATGTAAACATGCAAGATATCAATTCCCCCAAACTTGTCATTTACTTGTCCTCAAGTAAACTTTTCAAAACACAAGAAGGAGATATTTTAAATTGGGAGATTATAACCAAAAGAAACACTTTCTAGCCTTCAATATGACATCCCAAAGAAAACATAGCAAATAGCATGAGCAACTCCCTTATTATACTCTAGCTTCTCTAGGCCTATCCATACTCTTATGCCTTTACTCAAGTTTCAATACTCATCAACTGACAAGTTCCTTCAACCAGCTCTCACATTGATTCACACACACACACAAAGTGAATTCTCACAAATGGGCACATGATCTCAATCATTTGGCTAGGTAAGCAATGCTCTAATATGAATGAAAAGAAGGATTTAAATGTTATTATTCCAAAGTGGTTATCACTCAAGAACAAGGAACTTGATCATTATGCAAAATTTATCTAAGATTAGAAGCAACTCATGCATACATAGATTAATTCTCATCATGCTACCCTTTTCCTAAGTGATTACCAGTTCTACCCTTTTATCATCATCTCAAACCAAAATAAAACACACTCTCATCACTCACCCAATGAACAACTCTCTTCTTCTTTTGACTCAACTAACTAGGGACTTTAATTCATTTTCTTTACAGCACTTAGCTCTAACTCTTTCTCATTTCCTTCCACACTTTCTCTTTGATTCTTTTTCTTTTTTTTCTATAAGGGGGAAGGTTCTTTCGTACATAATCTAAAGCTTCATACTTTCCCTTTTTCTTTTTTTTTTCTTTTGTCCCTAGAGTTTTCTTTTCTATTAACACTCTTTTATTCATCTCTCTCATCTTTCTCACTCCTCAAACCCAAGATATTGAAATTTAGGTTACACAAACCCCTCTCACCGTCCCTAAATGCTAGCTCATTATGCTAGCAAGAGATGAGAATAAACCTATGTCGCCTCCAATACTCTCAAGATTTTGCACATGACAAGCTATCAAAAGAGGCCTCACTCATGCAATTCAATGTTTGGTCTCAAAGAATGGTTAGGGTTGTAGGGTATGGAGTGCCATTTGGGTTAACAAAGATTGGTATATAAAGGAATAAGATAACCCAAATGTGTATGAGATCCATGATTAAGTATGCAAGTGCCCATATGCAAGAGAGATTAAGTTCGTTCAAGCCAAGTTTAGATTGGAGCTGATCTTAAGAACAATGCCAACATCAAGCAAGCAAACAAGTTTCAAGAAGAGTTTTCAAGGCTCAAAGCTTCCAAGCTTTTTCAAAAGATGCTTAAGCTACTTGATATGTTTAGCTAGGATGTCAAATTGAGTTCTAGACATGTGTTCTTTACAAGGTTTTTCCAATGCATGAATGAAATCTAAATGCTTCTAGACTCAATCCTAAAGATGCAAATGATGCAACTAAATGCTTATTTTTGTGATTTTCGAAATGTTTTTAATTTTTGTGGGTTTTCTATGCAAATAATTATTTACAATGCAATGCATGAGACTTAATGACAAGTAGTCAAAACAAAACACAATGTGAGATAGTAGACTCTCCCCCAAACTTACTTCACACAGTCTCTTGTGTGAGAATAAGCTCAAAGAAGAGATCTAAGGGAAAGAGATAAACATGAAAACTAAAAATTTACAAGGGTGGAATGCACTTACTTGAAGTTGGCTGTCATAAGAGAAGGGAAATGAGGAGGGAGGACTTGTTGTCACCTTGGAATTTTTGACATGACCTTTGGGAATTTTTGAGAATTCCCCCAAACTTGTCCCTAAGCTTATTCAAACACACTAAAGCAAGAAAAAGATATATAAAGATATATACAAAGGATACCATGGGACTTTCTCCCAAGTGAGCTTGTTTTAAGTCTCTAGCTTGACTTTTCTTCCAATTGGCTAGTGAAGAGGAGGATCTTTCCCACCTTCAAGAGTGATTGTGAGAACTTGAGAGAGAAGCTCTTGAAGCTTGATTGGATCACTTTGGAGCTGAGGAGTGATGATGGCCCTTGCACTTGAGAATGGCTTAGACCTCCCCTTGCACTTGATTTTGTACTCAATGGCCCCATCCTTAAGCTTCATTGGGTGGAGAGTGAGAATGTGAAGAGTCTTATCAAGAGGTGGAGGATGAGGTTCTTTGACAATCTTCTTCTTGTCATGAGCAACCTTTGTATTTCTACTCACCTCCTCTTTTGTAACACTTTCCAAGTGCTCATCACACAACTCTTTAGAAGACTCTCCAGCAAGACCTTCTTTCTTAATATCAACCCCTTCAGCCTTGGTCTTCTCAATGGAAGATGCTCCACAAGTAATTGTTCCACAATACTCAGCATTCATCTTTGGGGATTGTAGTGGATAGGAGACAACTTTGTTCACATTTAGGAGTGTGACCTTTTTGTTGGCAAAGTCTATGCAAGCTCCTACTGTTGTAAGGAATGGAGTGCCAAGGATCAATGGGACTCTCTTCTCAGTTGCCATCTTCAGAACAGTGAGGTCTATAGGAATGGTGCATGCTCCAATCTTCAAAGGGAAGTCCTTGATGAGACCAATAGGAGTTGTAGAAGAGGAATCCCCAAACTGTAGGGAAGATGTGTTTGGCTCCATGCTCTCAATCCCTAGGCTCTTCATCATCTCCATTGAGATCACATTTACACTTGCACCAGAATCAACAAGAGCATCATCAAAAGTGAACTTACCAAGGTTGCAAGGCAAGGTGAACATCCCTTGAGACTCAATTTTAGGGAGAAACTTTGGAGGGATTGGTGGATCAATCTTCATAATGGAGATGTCCAAAAGCTCAGCCACTTCAGCTTGGTGGTCTAGAATGTCGTTGATGAGCATCATCTGGACATGAGCTTCACGCATACCCGAGATTTCTGGAAGCCTGACGCCAACATCAGTAAGATCTTTCCTGAACTTGGAGAGCACCTTCCTTTGAGCTTTGGTGAGAACTCTTTGGGGGGAAAGGGAGTTGATCATAGGGTGAAAGCTCAACCTTAGTTGTTTCTTCTAGCTTAACCTTTTTTAGCTTGTTGTCAGCTCTCTTCTCAACTTGTTTTTCAGCCTTGTGCTCAGCTCTTTGCAGATTCGTTGCTTCAACCTTGATGGCAGCGTCCATCACGATCTGTGCTTCAGCTGTGGCTACAACAAATCTCTCAACTTCCCCAAACTCAGTTCCAAATACCAGCCGTTCAATCTCATCCTCCTCTTCTTTCTCATGATCACTCAGCTCAATCTCTGGAAAAGTAGTAGAGAAGACAACATTGCAAGACTCCTTAAGGTTCTTTTCTGGTTTTCCTGGTAGAGATCCCATTGGCTGCTTGGAGGATGAAGGCATAGAAGCAACTTGACTCTCCAAAGCCTTGAGATGAGAGGCAAGTTGCATGTACTTGTCGTTGTAGTATAGTGGTAAGTATTCCCGCCTGTCACGCGGGTGACCCGGGTTCGATCCCCGGCAACGGCGCCAATTTGATGATAAGAGTTTCAAGGCTCCTAATCAAATGTTGTAGTATAAAGGATGTCAAACCAGTTCTAAGTGATTATGATGCAAAGAGAATGCAAGACCTTACTTAATCTAAGTGCTACCAGTTCTTGAGATGATTTTAAACTAGATTTCTACCTAAAATGCAATAAAGGACAAAGCTTTCTTTCTTATAAGATGGAAGAACTCATGGGTTATGGGAATTGATCTTGGGTGATCAAGATTCAACCTAAAGGTGTCAACTTTCAACCAATTTATATCTACCTTAGACCTAGACACAATCCTAAGCAAACTCTATCCCTAGATGAATGCTCATTTACCTAGATAACTCAAGCATCAAATTCCTTTGGTTGAATGTTATCTAAGTAATCATTAATCTCAAGTCTACTAGCCATCTTAACACCTTTAACAACAAATCCCTTTGGTAAAGAATGTTAAAAGCTTAGGAGAGTTGGTTCAGGCATTTCATCAAACACCTTCCGGGTATGAAATGCCTAGAGCTCAACTTTAGAGAGGTCAACTCTAAAATTGCATTAAAAGCACTCTACTAGCAAGGAACAAGATTGATCTATACCTAAACACCTTAGATTTAGCTTAATCACCCTTAATCTCCCTAACCCATGAATCCAAAGATGACTACTCACTAATTGTCATGATAGACCCAAGAATCAATGATGATTTGGTGTTAATCATGATTAGTGATCAATATAATCTAAGAAATCACACTCAAAGTTCTTTGTGATTAGATAGAAAATAAGATAAGATCCTAACTTTAGGATTACAAGAGTATTTATATGTCTTTGGAAAACCTAATGGTTTCCATTAAAAAGTCTAAAAAGCCTTTTTAAAACATTAAAATTCGACTAAGATAAAGAATGCTCGGAGCGGGTGCATGACCTCGCTCCCGTAGGTCGCTCCAAAGATCACCTCCACTTCTTCAAATTCCGCGCGGGGTCATGACCTCGCTGCACCAGGTCGCTCCACATCTGGAAAGTTGTCGACGACATGTTGAGCTCGGAGCGGGTGCACTACCCCGGTGCAAGAGGTCGCTCTAGTACAGAGCGAGTGTCATACCTCGCTCCCGTGGGTCGCTCTACACTTCACTCATCCAGAGCGGGTGCATGACCTCGCTCCAGTAGGTCGCTCCAGCTCCTCTACTCGCCCAATGATCCTTTTCTACTTCTTTTTTGAATCACAATGCTCTCAAACATCTCCAATCACTCCATAGCACTCTCCAACATCTAATAAGGGCAATGCATGCAACATAGACTCTAAAGATGCTTAATTCCTAATCTATATGATCAAAATGTACAAGATATGAAGGCTAAAAACATGTAAACATGCAAGATATCAATTATCGAGCCTATTTTTTAAAAAGAATAGATAGTTATATTAAAATTTACATGAATATAGTTTTATGAAGATAAGATAATTCATTTACATAACCCATCCCATATTAAATTTATTTACACTATAAAGCTTAAATTATGGTACAAATTTATTTTATATTTTTATGTTAAATATATGCCATTCAACCCGTGTCATACTTGATAAAAATATTGAATTATTTTTAATATTATAATTTAAAAATTTATATTAAAATATGAAATTATTTATTAGTTTATATATCTTATTTTAATGTTTTGTTTTAAAATATGTTATAAAATTCATGAATATATGTTATTATTTAATTTTATAATTTATCAAATAGTTAATAAATTGATTTAATTACTTTATATTTATAAAATGTTGTAGTAATTTAATTATGAATATAAATTAGGTATATATAAATATTTTAGGAGTGTTATTACTTGTTATATAAATAAAAAATGAATTAATATTATTTTGCTAATTATATTTAATATTAATTATGAATTTTATTATGTAAAGTAAATATTAAGAAGAAATGTATATTTACATTTTAAATAAAAAGGTATTAAAAATATTATTAAAATAAAATCTTAGAAAAGATACTTAAGAATATCTTTTAGATATCTTATTTTGAAAATATTAAAATAGGTAGTTAGATATGATATATATTTAACAATAAGTAATTAGTTGTAGGAGAAATAATAGAAATTTAAATAAATGTAATGGTTCAACCTAGACTATTCGTAAGTACATAAAAAATTCTTCTGTTTTAATAGTATTGATCCTCAGTATATATCATTCAAATTTAATTTATAATTATCTTCAAAATTTTACATATACAATTTTACAACTCTAAAAACATTTTAATAATAATTCAATAATTTTTTATGTAACCGAACCGTTTACATGAACTTTTATTGAATAATGTAAAATAGCAAACATTCAAAATAAAAGTTTATTTTGCTAACTAAGTAGTTCTTTTAATTTAATTTTTATGTGTAATCTTTAAATATATAGTTTTGTTTAGGTATAAAGTAAAGACATCAAAATGAAACTAAAAATAGAAAAATGAATAGATTTACTCTAAATCATCCATTTTTTCTAAAAATCACCAATACAGTAAATCATTTGTTTTTGCATATCAATAGATTCATATCAGTTTTCTCAAATACCATGTTGTAATTATACTTGAAACAATGAACAAGTTATAATTATAATTAGGAAAATATAAAGGTTCACCAAAAACACATGTTAATTAGGCAAAAACCTTATTTAGGATTTCAAATTTTAAAAATGCACTGTTTATTTGATGTTTTGAAAACTACACTACTCCCTCTATAAAGGTTCACCAAAAACACATGTTATTTGATGTAGGATTTCATAAAGGTTCACTAAATGTAGGATGTTCCAAAAAAAATTAATGTTCCAATATATAAGATGTTTTCAACTTTCTAGGTAACTTTTACTTTATTAAAAACTGTATAACTAATCATATATATTTAATAATCTATTTTGTAATTGGTTGAATACAATTATTTTATAGTTTTAATAATATTTTCTAGAAATTTTTTTTCTCTCTTAATATATGTGTTTTTTCCTAAACATTTTATATTTAGGAACATAGAGAGTATTTTATATATGATAAGCTATTTTTGCCCTGATTTAAATTAAAATTACATTTTTATTATTTTAATTATGTATGTACGTAGGTCAAGGTCACATTTTAATTCCTAATCAAATTGTATGTTGTGGTACTGAAAATTGTTTTGATTAGGTGTTTAATTCATACGAAACCATGTAAGATTGTATTGTACATTTTTCAGATTGCGTAGTTATGAAGGAATTCATGTCATAAATCGAGGTGGCGACAAAGAAGATGCAGAACAGGACCTCTACGTAGTATTCTTTGTTTGAGAAAAAAAAAGATGTAAAAGAGAATGACGAGATAAGAATCCATCTGATTCTAAGGATACTGAAACCTCGCGTAAATTGACGTCCGACTGTTATAAACTTTTGAGAATGTTAATTTTCTTGCGGTTGAATGTTATCTTTTTGTCCAACATCATGGGATATATATGTTTACTTAAGAAAGATTTATAAACCTGTCAATCCTAACGTTGGAGACATGTGAGATACCATATAGGGTTGGATTTCATTTGTTTCTGAGCATGTGAATACACATTATTCCCCAATAAGTGCTGCTAACACCGATAACAAGCACTTCACGTACTACGTCTCCACATAGTAGAAAAGAGAGACTTAACTATGTTGATGTTTACCTTGTCGGTAGGAAGCTTAGCTTATGATATCCGCTTCTCTGTCATTTTAGGCATAGACTCTCTTTATTAAGATGCTACAGTTTGATTCGTTTATTCTTATTTGTAATAGCCTAATAGGTCTCTAACTTATATATGAGACGCATCTAAATACTCAAACCAGTCTTACATCTTATATTCTTACACTACGATCACGAAATATTTTGATCTATCATACATTCACGAGTGAATGTAATAAACGTAATTTGTTAGTTATGTAATATATAGTCTTTATTGGTCAAGGGTAATTTAGTCTTTTAGTTTATAAATAAATGTAGTTTTCAAAAGAATAAAAAAGACAGTGTAGTTTTCAAAATAAAATCTCTTACTAGAGTATTTTTTCAGAGTTTCCCATTATTTATAATACTTCATTTTTCATCTGATTTGTCGCATGAATATGTGAAACTCTTTTTATTATTATGGATAGTCAATTAGCTAAAAAACTACAAAGAAGTTGAAAATTAGGTAAATACACATGATGTAACAAGTTGTGTGTCTATGAACAAAGATACCATGGTATGAGATTTAGGGTATTGAGTTAATTATGGGAAAAATTGTGTATATGAAATGCAATTTCACTTGATCTTATTATACTTTTTTTTACATCTACCAGTGAAAGAAAATGAATATTCTATCATGACCAATTTAGAAACTATCTCTATCCTCTGGTTTCATCTATCTATCTAGTCTTCATCCTGCATCGTCACCACAGAAACCATGTAAATTTCACTTTACAGACACACTCACGAGGCCCGGCCCGCAGCAGAAATATTAGAACCAACCGTTTAGGGTCCACGCCTTTTTTCAATTTTTTAGGCTAAATTTTTTTATTGGTTTTTTATTAAAAATTACACAGCTAAAATCCAAATTTTGTGTGGAGCCTTCACCACTCTTAGACCGGCGCTGACACTCACACATACGTGTATACTGACACACAAGTATTCTATAGAGAGATATTAACTGCGAGTATTTAGTGGATGATGCTTGCATAGCTTGTTCACACAATCTATGAGGCACATTTTTGTTTGAGCGAAGTGATGTTTGTACCAGAGTACAAAGTGCACTAACCGGTTGCTATAGAAGTTCATCTAGTTATATGATAGATACCGAATACTATAGCTGACGTGGCTGATGGTTGCTGTGTTGGCAAGTTAGCGAAGTTGCTGATTCAGTCAGAGGCTTTGCTGTTACTGAAACTGGAGAGTATAAATAAGGATCGATGAGAGTTGTTGAGGATTATCGAAAGATCATAGAGAATTTTTTAGGCAAATCAGAGGAGTGTCTATGCATTTGAAGGCAAGTTCAGAGAGGTTGTTCTCTGGATTTGAGGGCTCAAGGTCTTGATTGAGATCTTGAGATTGTATCGGTTCCGTTAAGCAATATTATTGTACGTGGTTGCTTATCATTATACGTTGGTTTACTTCGGTTAACTACTTGGTTCTCATCAATTTGATTCCAACTATGTATAAAATTTGCTGAATTTCGATCAAACCTTAATGAAATTCCCGTATTCCATTTTTTCTTTTCATGGAAGACTAAACCCTTTCTCTGATGAATAAATGAAAATTGTACTTTGTTAATTACGTTCTTCTAAAGTTATATACAGTATTGGATGCGAAATGATCATATATTTTTATCATGTTGCTTTCATCTAGTTATTCTAATCCCATCTACACGTAAAACCATTTATGAACTAGTCCAAACACGACTTACAAAATATATCTAGAATATAGCATGCTTTCATCTAGTCGCTACTATCACTTCTACATGCTAAACCGTTTATGAAGTAGCTCAAACACGAATTACAGAATATATCTAGAATATAGTAAACCAGTGATCCAAAAATAAAAGATGGATAGAGATTTATCAACTTTCAACATACAAAAAATGTATATAGAATAAAGAAAAGTGACTGTATATTAAATCGGAAACAAATATATGATCATTTCATGTGTAACCTTTGATAATTTCATACTTAACCACCGAATCAAGTTAAATTCAATGATTCAGATGACCATGCACTATTTCCAACAAATAATTAGTTTTTGAATATCAATAGATGAATTGTGTATGTTATCCCAAATACCTTGTTAAATCTTTTACTATTATTTAATCTTTTTATTATTGCAGATTTTCGTTTACATGTAGACAGAAAAGAAAAGGAACATCATGAGAAATTCTGAAACTACTTTACTCTCTCATTTCTTCCATCTCCCCAGTCTTCATCCTGCATTTTTGATCGCCATAGAAACAATGTCAACTTTCACTGCTATGACATACAAATACACACACAAGTATACATACATGCATATATACAGAGATAGAGAGAGATCTTTACGAGTATGCTTTAGTTGAGTGAAAGGTACTTGTAGGTTTATCATGGTCGCAGTCAGCCATACATGCTCTGAAGCACTCGCTTTTGAACTCCGGATCGCGGCAGGTAATCTCACATTTAAATGTACACAAATGATTTATTGCTTCTCCTCCAATGGCAGCCATCACCACCAAAACGAACACCATCATCGCCACACTCAATTTTTTCTCCATTTTTCTTAACTTGATATTTTTGTGTGTGTTATGTATATATAATGGAAGCTCTCTCTATATATAAAGATAAAACGACCACCTCTTTGTCTTGTTTATGTTGAACCACATGTAAGAGCACTAGCCTTTTATATGCCAAGCAATCATTAATACGTCAAGTGTTGAAATTTGACTTTGGACCCTAGAAAATTTGTGTCCTAATTTACCTATAACAAAAGGCAGTTTTTGTCCTAGAATATTATGAAATCGGTATATTCTTTTCTTTTTACGGAAAACCAGGTATATTCTCTATTTTAGTCTATTCATTTTTGACCAAATTATATAGTACTGTAATTGTGACCAAATAACTCATTCAGTTTTTTTTTTTTTTTGTGATTTCGTTTTTTTCTTCTTTAAAATGTTTCAGTTGTGAAATCCCATTAGTCCAGTGGTTTGACCAAGGGTTCATTAATGATTCTATATCCGGAGGTCTGGGTTTCAATTTCCAGAGAAAACAGAATTATATGAATTAAAGGAAAAATGACATACAAGAGATCTGCAGCATGGCGCAAAGAGTACCGTCAAACATAGATCCGATAGGGCGGCTCAGGTGACGCAGTCATGCGTGAATCCTTATAAAGTAGGTAGAATTGTCGACTATGGAATCGTCTGTAATATTTCTCAGAGTTTGTAATAGTATAATATATCCAACCTTAAAAAAATGTTTCAGTTTAAAAGAATATTCCAAGAATATTTTATTTATCTTTGATTGTTAATTAAATACAAAACTGTTTTACATATATTTTGTTTGTAACTGTTTCAAAACAGAAATTTTATGAAATAATGTGCTAGAGGATCAAGTAACATAAAAGGGTCAGATGATCAGGATTACATATATAAATTCACTTCTTTATTTTATATTTTAGTAATAATTTAAAGTTCTTATATATTTTACATTTAACATGAACATAAAATTTTATTGCAAGATGTAAATAACAAAACATAATAGAATTGTTAAATAACCAGTTCTTTTGATATAATTTTATATAATTCTGTTAGGTATAAAGTAAAAAACATCAAAATGAAACTGAAACTAGAGAAATGAATAGGATTATTCTATATCATGCACTTTTTCAAAAGATTTATCACTCAAATACCATGAAACCATACTTAATGTAGGGCCTACTTAATGTTATAGTATTTGACTATTTTGTTCATCCTATTTTTCACATGCATGAATATAGTTTAAGTTTTACTATTCTTATTATTCATCTCATTCTAGATTTATGTTAAGAACATGAAAGGAAACAGTCCATCATGACAACTTCAGAAATTATCGCTAGCCTCTCATTTCCTCCCTCCCTCCCTCCATCCATCCATCCATTTATATAGTCTTCATCCGGCATTATTTATATCACCATAGAAACCATGTCAAGTTCAGGATACACAGTAGGTGGCTGATGCCTAGAGATGCACCATTTAAAGCAAGCTGAAGCAATTTGTAATTTGCAGTGGAGTTCACATATGAATGAAAATCACTTAGTTCTCCTTTGGCTAATTATTACTCGAGTGAAATATAAAAGTAATACGGTACACTCTAGCGTTCGGTCTAATCAAACCAGACACTGAACCGGATCCGAACGTGGATTCGAGACTCTAAACCGGTTCCAAATCACTCTAAACAATATATAAAACTGGTTCCAAACCACTCAATCGGATACATACCACTCTATAACGGTTCCAAACCACTTAATCGGATACAAACAAACTATAAACCGGTTTCAAGCCACTCTAATACCAATTATAAACCACTAAACCGGTTTTAAACCACTCTAAACCGGATCCATATCACTCCAAACCGGCTCCAAATCACTCTAAACCGGCTCCAAATCCAGACAAAGACCCGTAACCATGTGTATAAAGAAGCAAAATTGTGTGTCTATAAAAAGGCAGAAGCAGAACCATATGGCTCTCCTCTGCAGCTGTATCTATAAACCAGATGATTCCAGATTCCTAATTGACAATTCACCACCCATAGCTCCTTCTAATCTCTCCTCTGAGAATCTAACACCAACAAGAGTAAAGTTTCGATTTTTATTTGCTCGTTTCCCTCAATGTCGATCCGTTTGAGCTCAACCCTCTTTGCTGCTTCAATCAGTTTCAAAAACCCGAAGAGCTCTTACAGTGATCGATCTCGGAGCTGCAGATTCTCCGTCAGAAGTTGCGTGTCAGATTCTCCCAATGCGAACAAGGTTAGTGAGAGAGAGAGAGAATCATGGAAACTGTATGAATGTTTACGAAGACGTTACCTTCTTTTGTTACGCAATAGGTTTCTTGTTCGTTGCCTTTATGCTTTTGTGGTCTTGTCTCTGTTCTTGGCATTAGAAGCTCTGTCTGAAGAAGAATAAAGAACAAAACTTTTGCTTGTTTTGTCTGAGATTTGGGTTCTTGAGTTAGAACTATTCAGTAAAGATTGAAACTTTGGAAAAACTCAGCAACTACTTCTCTTTAGTCTCTTTCTTGCTCTCTGTTAGCTTCATTTCAAGATTACTTGACAAGCAGTTTGGTGGAAGATGGAATGTTAAATGGACTTTTATGAGGAGAGATTTGTTTATGTAATGAAAAAGTTTGCAACTTTTGTGGTGCAGCTAGTTTTGGAAGTAAAAGAACGCCTTGCAAAAGACTGCACTAGTCTCCCCATTGGCAAAAACGGACGAGATGATGAGGAAATGATCCTTTGGTTTTTGAAAGACAGGAGATTCTCTGTTGATGAAGCCATTGGAAAGCTAACTAAAGCTATTGTATCCTCTTCCTTGTCTTATTCTCTCTTCAATCACTCAATAATCTTGAAACCATTGCTTGTGGTTTGTTGGTAATGTGAATCCTTAACTAAAGCTTACAGAAATGGCGTCATGAGTTCAAGGTAAACGAACTATCTGAAGATTCAGTCAAAGCAGCTGCTGAGACAGGAAAAGCATATGTCCATGGGTTTCTAGATGTTAAAGGTCGACCAGTAGTTATTGTAGCTCCTGCAAAACACATCCCAGGGGCAAGTTAGACACTACTATATCTCAAGTTTTCCTCAATGATGTTTTGAGGATTTTATTTATATATTTATCATTTTTTTTTATTGCAGCTGCTTGATCCAATAGAAGATGAAAAGCTGTGTGTGTTTTTACTTGAAAAGGCTTTGAGTAAACTACCAGCAGGACAACACAAGATACTTGGGATCTTTGATCTCCGTGGCTTCGGTTCTCAGAACGCAGATCTTAAGTTCTTGACCTTCCTGGTATATACCTTCTTACAGGCTCAATGGTTTGGTATCTCTATTTCTCTTTGATCTTATTGTTGTCTTTTCTGTTTTGCAGTTTGATGTGTTTTACTATTATTATCCAAGCCGTTTGGATGAAGTCCTGTTTGTAGATGCTCCATTCATTTTCCAGCCTATTTGGCAATTCACCAAACCGGTGGTTAAGTCATATGCCTCTCTGGTAAGCTCCATATCAAATGACTTGAGTTTTATCTGCACAAGGTAGTTCGTTAGATGATTCAATGCTTGTTTTGTTATGAAGGTGAAGTTTTGTTCGGTAGAGACTGTGAGAAAGGAGTACTTCACTGAGGAAACAATACCATCAAACTTCAGAAGCTAAAGATCTTTTAAAACACTAGTATCTTCTGTTGTTGTATCACCAAACATGCCTATGTAATTGTGTATAGATTTATAAAACTATGGATTAAAGGGAAACATTAAAAGAACTCATTGTAAAACCTCAAAAAAGGTAGCAGTATACATGGAGACAACAACAGCAAAGACATGAAAAGCCTTTCTAAGATTTTAAGAATCAAAAAAGGTAAAATCAAAGACAACATGAAAAGTACAGATCATTGAGAAGCCCTGACTCGAGGGTTTCCATATTGAAGAGCTTCAAATCAGGTTAGCCCTCTTCAGGAATCTGATAGTTCTGCAGTAATAAGGCCAAATAGATTCAACAAAATCCAAGTACTTCTCAACGAGCCACTCTCGAAGCTGTTTCAGTTTGGCGCCTGTGATCTCTTTGTAGTCAGCGTTCTTAACCGCCACCATTGGACGAGTCACCAGACCTCTCACGTCGTCCCTGAGCTTGCCCTGGGCGATGTAATGGTACGCCATGATGTAATAAGATGGTAGGTTTCTTATCACTTTGGCGGTTTGTTTGAAGCAGAAGGCGTAAAGGGTGCATAGTCCCTGGAACATTTTGACATAAAGAGCGACGATCAAGGGACCAGCTATCCACAGAGGGGATAGCTCCTTTGTAACTTCAGCTCCGTAGATTGCGTTAACAGCTAAGAAAGCTGGAACACTGCACAATGGTCATAACTTCTAGATCAGCCTCATCAAACAAAAGAAAACGATGCACTGATGATGCTCAATACTTACAATAGCAGTAAAGGAATCTTGACAGATGCGTCTAGACTCCAGAACAAGGTCCAGAGTGTACTCTTTGTACTCTGGAGGCTTTCTGTTTTCTTGATCTCTGTTTCAGTTTCTGGCTTTGTCGTCTGTGGAGCCTCTTCTTCTCCTCCCAAAGCCTCGTCAGCCACTTGAGTAGGTGATTGTGTGCGCAGCAGTGTTAACCATTTCTTGAATAGCTTTTGGATAGCAGGTTGTCCTGTGACTGAGTCATCTGCTTCCGAGGTATATGAAAGCGATGTGTTCTGTGCCTTTGGAGAGCTGTTCACGTTGTTTTCGTCATCATCTGAACGGTAAGATAGTTTTACCGAGTTGTTAGTAACTTTCTTCCCGCTTTCTCTTCCTCCTGATTCACTGTTTTGAATGCCGCCTTTGAATGATGTAACCTTGAAAGATTTTGCTTTCAGTCCGCAACTGCAAGGAGACCCTAAACTGCAAAAAAGAGTTTCATAGAGTTCATGATTCCAGCAATTTACTGCAAAGAGAAACATAGTTTCCTAATGATCAAAGGCCTATTGAAGAAAGAGTTCATCAGATCTCAAGCAGTAAACCATGTCTCAGTATCTAACAATTGGGTCTCAGCTCTGTAAAGAGCCACAATTCAATTCAGGATTCATACTAAGTTGTACCATGTTGTGTAAATGCTCAAATAAGGGAAAGAAGCAGGCACTTGTGAAGAGGGATTCTCACCTAAAACAACAACTTTGCTTCAATCGTAAACTCTTTTCTTTCCTCCCAGCAAGACGTATTGTCGTAACAGGTCTCTTAATAACCAAGCCTTTGGACCATGTTGGTGAACTCCAAGGAAGTAAGACATGTGAACCCTACATTAGATTACAAGAGTGATATTAAGGAAGGTACAACATGAAAGAAGTGACAATATGTAGACAGACAATCATTTGTTTTGTAACCAATAACACAGATGCAAAGAAAAGATAGGACTTGTAAGATTATCCAATACCTGCAATTGATGGGTTAGCAACACCATTGTCTCCAGCTGAGCAGTGAATCATTTACAAAAAGGTCATACTCTGTTCATCATTAACACACAAACCAAGTTTAGTTACTCACACAAAGGCATAAACTTTTACATCCTCCTAGCTACCACAAGTCTTCTCTAGCAACCAATTCTCCAACAAATCGAATATAACACACAAGTAGGAAGTGCCCACAACGGGGTTTCAAATTATAATTATAAATTGAAGACAGGATAAGAACAGACCTCAATCATGAGCTTGTTTGTCTTCTGGGTTTGTTCGTACGCCCGCGAGAAATACACAGAAGATGGGTAATACGAAGAAAGAAAGAGGGGGAGGAAAACCCAAGTGGAAAGTTCGAAGCTTTGAATCGAAAGATTGAAACTTTTTTAACAGAGAGGGGAAGGGAGGAGGAAGCGGATAGATAGAGAAGAAGATGGGATTAGAAGAGATAGCGAGAGGAGATTGCAGGCAGACAAGCAAGCGGTGGTTAATGGATTTTTTTTTTTTTTAATACCAACACCGTCTAAACGACATCGTTTGAGGGAAACTTGCTTTTTTGTTTTATTGGGCCTTTGTAATGGACCCTTGTGTCAACTTGGCCTAAACCTTTAAAGACAATTAGATTAGCTAACCAAGTTGAACCGAGAACATAGTGTGGGTCTCGAGGCGGCCTTGTTCAGACAAGTTGCTCAACTGTTTAATTCACCGGGCAGCTGCCCACCCATCCAAGTTTCATTGAATATATCCATCTGCCCGCTGACCAAAAAATAAATTTTATTTTTCTATTATTTCTTATGAGATTTATTTCCATTTATATTTCCACCGCCTAGTCTGCTGTCTTCCTCCATTGACCTAATTTTGAATCCTTATATATAAACCAAATCTCCTCTTGCATATCCTCACCTAACTTTCAGTAGCCTCCTTTGCATCTCCTCCTCTGCATATTCTCTCTTTCGTTTTGTTCTTTAGATATTCTTTCAACATATCCATGTTTGTTGCTTGTCTAGACCGTGTGTTCGGTCGGTCTTGTTGGAAAACAGATCTGGATATTGTGATGTTTTTAAAATCTTCTATCCAACATTAGATGTTTATTTTGGTCGATACATAATACTTCTTAAGGTTCCATTCAAATAGTAGGTTGGTTAAATAGTTTTCATGTATTCTTCATTGAAGATAGTAAGAGATAGATATCATCTACAACTTTTTCATATTTTATGTAACATGTTACTTGAAATTATTTTGGATATTGTGATGTGCAAAAATCTTCCATCCGCATGTCATGTCGTTTTCGTAGGCAGAGCGGCCATCTTTTGCACAAATCAACTTTTTAATGCCTTTCTTCATGTGTTGACCCTTCGGTGTGTAAAAGATCGCAGTTTCAATATTTATTTTCAGTAATATTGAAATCGATTTTTTACCTTATGGCATACAATTTTACTCTCGATATGTATCTAAACGATTTGTAGTATATTTTCTCTATGTTGATACCTTATTGGCTTTATGGAAATCCTACCTTTAGGACAGTTAATTATTTACTCTTTAAAAAAAAATGTTTGGTAAAAATTTTTACTCCTGAACAGAGATTTACCCATCTAGTTTTGTAGTTTTATGTGTTCTGAGACTTGTGATAATTAGTTGAGGAATAAGGATTAACGATGGTTTTTGGGACTAAACTGGTTTGATTAAGTACATGCAACCAAACATTGATAATAAAGCAATCGAGTTTAAGCTTGTTTAAATATTTATCTGAGCTTTTGCTTTGGCTTATTCTTATGAGAATGATGAACTCAAAACTATATCGAAAGCAAGCAGCCTTATTGGCTCGATGAGCGTCGATTTTCCACACGAGATTTCTGACTCTCCATTACTATTCTTTTCTGTATCAATAAAAATAATAATAAAGGAGTGAAAATAACACTAGATTTTTTGTAGACAAGGAGATTAGAGGTACTTTCGACTTGATATGATTACTTGAGGAATAAGGACTTATGATGAACCTTGGGCTAAACTGGTCTGATTAAGATGATGCAGCCAAACCTTGATAATAAAGCTATTGGAGTAGACATAATATGGACTTTTTTTTTCAGACAAGGAGTCTGCTGTTAGTCGTTTACTTTTGAGACTTGATATTGTTACTTGAGGAATAAAGATTAACTATAAGCTCAGACTACACTTGATTGGATCCAAAGGGAGTCAATGAACCGCATGGGAGAAGACTTGCTAACAAGTTCATCCGACCAAAACCTGATACAAAAGCAATTTGAACATAACACTATGGATTTTCCTTCGGACAAGGAGAGTGGAATTACTATAAATAGAAAAACATGTTTTTCAAAAACAAATTTCACTCTTTACACCTCTAGAACCATAACCATTTATCTTTCAAATGTAAATAAACCTATCAAAAGGTGAAGTTATTATACACTTTAGAAACTGAAAACATAACAATTATTCTTCAAGACTGGTTTTGGGAAGGTGGTGGTGGTGATAACCACATGAGGAAGCTTGAGATGGACCATATTGAAATCATACCCAAAACCTGTATCACACTCAAAAGCATACCCAGTGATTTCTTGATTTCAAGATTATTAACCGTTGCCTCTGCTCCTTTCACCGTGAACAACAACGCTGTCACTAACTGCGCCGCTCTATTCAGCTGATGAAGTCTATACACCTAAAGAACCAAACACATATCCTTTCAAAAAAACGTTACAAAAGTGAAAAATTTGTTATGGCAAGAAGATTGCATTGCTGCGTACCTGAAAGATGATGGGGATGGTGAGAGATGATGGAGACTTCCTGTATCTAGCGTACTGTTCGAAAGCAAACTGAACGACAATGCCTACGAGGTAGGGTGCAAGAGTAGCTGAAGCTGCAGGACCGGTCCATGGCCATACAAATCCCATTGTCACCATTGGGATCATAAGACTAAGCACTAACGTTGCTACGGAGGAGATTGTTTGTCCTAATTGGGAAGGATTGGTTCTGGTGGATGACGTTTTCGAACGGTGTGTTATCAGGAGAAAAGCGGCGACTCCACAGTAGAAGAGAGCCTCAGTGAAGAACAATATGAGGAAGTCTGCAAATAGAAAGTTGTGTCAAGTTGAGAAGTAAAGGGAGAGGGATGGAAAGAGAGGTAACCTGTGAGTAAAGAGTCTTCAAAAACTGCCGAGACGATTCTTCTCAAGTAAATGGGAGGTAGAGTGAAAGAGGAGACTAAGACAGTAGGACCAATGAGCCAGAGAAGGCGTCCCCATGTGCTTTGTGCTTCTTCAGGAGGGATAAGGAGATCCTCTGCCTTGTTCCGAGGGTTGTAAAACGAAATGAAACCTGGTTTACCACCGTTTCCGTTGTGTTGGATAGATGAACTATCATCACGAGGTGTATCTTCGGGTTGACTTAGTGTTTCTGGATCGTCTTCTGAAGTAGCAAGAGGCAAATAAGCTCTCTTTTGAGAGACTTCTCTGAAGGAAACGTGAAGAGAAGCAACTGTTCACAGTGAATGAAGAAACAATCAGAAGATCATACACAAGAAAGCAAAAACAGATAAGGGTAGAGTGAAAGGAAGTTACTTTTATCAGTTTTACGGTGGAGAGAATGGTAACAATGGAGATGAGCATGCTGATGCCGCCTCAATGGACGAAACTGGAGTTTGGAAAAAAAAGGGTGAAATGTCAGCAAAAAAACATCCATAAACAAGAACCGAGAAACACATCAACAAGCTGCTTCATGAGAACCTACTACTAGTCATCTTAATCACAGAAAGTTCTAATTTTTTTTAAAATAATTCTCAGCAAGAATGATGTAGAGAGCACAGAGACTACTACATTGTCCTAAGTTGCAAACTTAACTAGAGTGTTCCTAGCTAAGACCAAATGTATATTATATCTTGTATAGCAAAACTCGTTCAATATCTCTAGCCACATAATCTAAACGAAGTGTACAAACAAGAATCTAAAGGCTTAGTATCAGAGAGATTGGTTGAACAAATGTCACCTGAAAAGAAGTCAGAGGTTGAAACGATCCTGGAACCAATACAGACGCTGAGGAGGACATAAGTTTAGAAGCCATGGCTAGTGAAAGGACACACAACACACAGTTTTGAAGCTGGAACCACCACTTAAACACCAGCCAAACAACACAGGCCAAAACCCATGAAGCTGATACACAAGAGAACTCCTCAGATTTCGCAAAAGGGAAGAATCTTTATCCTCTGGAGAAACTGATGTTTGGTATGCAAAAGCAGAGGAGAATAAAGATGAAGACTTTTCCGAACACACTGAATGAGAAATGCTGATTGGCCCTGTTTAGGTTTCGCGAGACGACGCTAAACTAATAATCTCTCATCTCCTCTGTTTCAACTTTTCACCGGTCAAGTCATTTTCTTCATCTCCTCTTCTTTTATGCACGGATCCGGTTTATTTAAGAACCCGATCCGGTTTGATTCTCTAAAGCACGGATCCGGTTAAGACATTTAGAGAAGTAAGTACTTGGAACTTGATCCAAATCCTTGTTTTTTTCATTTGGCCAGCACGAAACTCGAGCGGAAGACATCTGTAACGGTTCCTCTGTTCGTTTCCTTCAAAAAGAGATACATGTATACTGTTTAGGAGAGAGAAGAGATGGGTTCTATGTTCAGTGGAAACAGATTGAGCAAAGAAGAGATGGAGGTGGTGATGAACAAAGCCAAAGAGATCGTCTCCGAGTACCCTGTCGTTGTCTTCAGGTCTCCTGTCTTTTTACCCTTTCATCTGTGATTACGTGTCTGTTATGCTCTGTTGATAGGTTGTGTATTATGTCTCTATCTCCAAGGTCTTTGGTTAATCAAAAGCTTGAGTCTTTTTACCTTTTCATCTGTGATTAGGTATCTGTTGATAGGTTGTGTAGTAAGTCTCTATCTCTGAGGGTCTTTGGTTGATCAAAAGCTTGAGTCTTTTCCATCTGGGTTTTGATGTTTTGCAGCAAGACTTACTGTGGTTATTGCCAGAGGGTGAAACAGCTGTTGACACAGCTAGGTGCAACTTTTAAAGTGCTTGAGCTCGATGAGATGAGTAAGTAACCCAAAATCTCTGTCAATACCTTTATAATGATACGCCTCATTGAACCTTGATTGTGGACCATGCTAACAGGTGATGGAGGTGAGATCCAATCAGCTTTATCTGAGTGGACTGGGCAGAGCACTGTTCCTAATGTTTTCATCAAAGGCAAACATATCGGTGGATGTGATAGTAAGAGAGAAAAAAAGACTATACAAACTCTCTGCAGTTTAATGGAGATACACAGGTCGCTGGAAGAACTAACTAAATCTTTGGGTGTTGTTTGTTATGTATTTGCAGGAGTGATGGAGAGTAACAAGCAAGGGAAGCTTGTGCCTCTACTTACTGAAGCTGGTGCTATCGCCAATAACTCTTCCCAGCTTTGATGAAACTCTGATGTCTTTTAGAGACAAAGGAAGTGAAGAAAGAGTGTTGTGTTTTATATTGTCAAAAGTAACCAAATAAAGAGAGATCCTTTGTTTTGTTGTTGTTAACTTTGGTTTACACAAAAGACATCAAAACTGTGTTGTTTATGCTATAGTTTGGTTAATGGAAGACTAATTTGAGTTACCATTCTTTCTGTTTGTCTATTATATAGAAAGAGTATTGCCTCGGAAATTGACTTTTGTACCAGGATGGTTAACTATGTACCATCATCCAAAGCTCCGGTTAAGAAGAGCAAATGTCAACGAGACTTCTTCTTTGGCAAAAAAAGTAAACGGTCGAACTTGACTAGATTCAATTCTATTAAAGCAGACTTGAGCTGAGAAAAAGGATGAGCAAGGAAAAGATGGAAAAGGTGATGAACAAGGCCAAAGAGATCGTCTCCTCGTACCCTGTCGTTGTCTTCAGGTTACTGTTACCTTTATGTCTTTTGAGGTTTTGATTACCAGAAGGTTTCGAGTCTTAACTGTCTATGATTGACCTGTTTCTGGAGGCTCTGTGTCTAGTAGAATCAACTCATAGGAACAGAAGATTTAAACTGTAGAGAATCTTGTTTTGTGATTATCATTCATATCAGAGATAAATGTATGGGTTTCAGTAGACGAATATAGATCCATCTTCAGTAGAAAACAGCAAGTCAACTGCTGTTGAAGATGGTAGCTTGTACTAAGAGACTAGATTTGGCGATCCAAAATGTGTTTTCCTGTATCTTGGAATGAGCTATAACATACACTCCACTCTTTTGTGAGACTCTTGATCCTTGGAAGTGTATAGTCTTAGCTATTGAACAATGTTTCTCTTTTGCAGCAAGACTTACTGTGGTTACTGCCAGAAGGTGAAGAAGTTACTGACACAGCTGGGAGCAGATTTTGAAGTACTTGAGCTCGATGAAATGAGTAAGAAACCAAATCGGTGTTGATACCTGTTAAATGATGCTTGTTTCCAACAGATCTCTACTTTCACAGGTGGTGGAGGTGAGATTCAATCAGCTTTGTCAAAGTGGACAGGGCAGAGAACTGTTCCAAACGTATTCATCAAAGGGAAACATATTGGCGGATGTGACAGTGAGATCACATTTTAGACAAACTCTCTGTACTGTAATTGAGATTCATGTAAAAAAATCTACACAGAAGAACTAACTATTCATTTGGATTTGCTTCTTTTTTTTGCAGGTGTGATGGAGAGTAACCAGAAAGGTAAGCTTGTACCTTTACTTATTGAAGCTGGCGCTCTCGGCAAAATCTCATCCAAGCTTTGAAGGAGTCTGAAACTTGCGTTCTGTGACTTCATATTTATATGTTAAGGTCATTAAAAAAGTGTTGTCTCGTTAAACCAAATACTCATTCTCTTTGTTAACTCTGTTTACAAAAATCATATATGCTAAATTCACGTCTAGATCTTGTTCAAGCCAATGGGAATAAGATAACGAATATAAACACTGTGCTTACGTAACTGCTTACAACTTTACTCTTTTAGCGTTTTACATCACCAGGATTCAATAACACTCTTAACTTCATCATTGCTCATACCAGAAGAAGAGAGCTTTCTACTCCAATACTCTACACTTTCACCACTACTAACCCATGCTTCTTCATCACCTTCTTCTTCATCGAAATGATATTCCACACCTGAATCTTCAGAATCAAACAAGTTCTCAAACCCATCTTCATATTCATCATCATCAATATCACTATGATAATCATCAATGCCTTCATCCCTTTTATCATCATTCCTATACTCTTCCATGCTTCCTTTCCTTCTCCGCTCACGTCTAATCCTCTTTCCTTCTTGTACAAGATCTATCAAACGTTCTCTAATCAACGATAACTCATCTTTCTCTAGTAGATCACCATTGTCATTGTACGCTTCGACGAGAAACACAGAGTCTCTCGTTCCTTTAACACTCACATAGAATAGCTCTGCATGTCTCACTATCAATCCTCTTAGCTTGTTTGGTAACGCAAACTCTTGTCTGAAATGTGTCAAATGGTCTATCAAAGTCCTTTTCTCCACCGTTAACCCCAACACTTCTCTCACAACCGCGCAAGCTCGCTTCTCCGCTTCAATGGACTCGCTCGTCAGACATTCAGATGATGTTTTGTAAGGACACACATCAGGTGATTCTCTGAACTTGATCAAGTAATCTTGGTGTCTCCTCTTCAAGTTCAAACCTCTCCGGAGATTCAAACGCTTGAACTTTGGAGGACGATCAACGATCAAACCTCTATCAACTTCAGGTGATGATGGCATTTGGTTAGCCAACTCTTGATCCCACGAGACAAGCTCAAGTGCTCTTCCGTAAGATGTCTCCACAGTCTTGAACTTGTCCGGATAATCATTGCAAAGCCGAGACCTGAAGTTAGGAGGAAACCCCAAATCCGGACCAATGTGAACCAGTTTAGACAAAAGCAACCTCCGGTGAGACGACAACATCAGCAGCTTCTGGAGCTTAGCAGCGAGTTTATCAGCAATCTCAGACTTGAGATTCAGTTCTTGCATGGCCAGGGAGGACGCAGCTGGCGTCATACGGACACAGAGTGTGGATAAAGACTTGGTGGCATTGATAGGCAAATGCGGCGTAGGTGTTGTGAACAGCTGGAAGATTGTGGGATAGCGACGGATCATGGAGAGGATTGTTCGTGGGTTTTCGATGCCGAGGTAGGAGCTGCATTTGTAGAGGATTTGAATTGGTATGTAATGCTTTGGTTTGGAGAGAAGTAAGGTTTTCAGCTTCTGCACGAACCGGACTCTGTTCTGCTTCACCACGTGCTTGTCTAGAGATGGGTTCCGGACAATCTTGTGAGATGAACATGAGATGTCGAAAGACAAAGGAAGGAGTTTCTTGGAACTGGGTTTAGTAGTTAGGCTACATCTGCGTGACTCCAGAGGAGTTGATGGGTGAAGGAAGGTGGAGAACAAGAAGAGCTTTTGTGGAGAGCAAGGAAGGAGTTGAGTAAGCGCCATCATCAGCCTAATCTCTCAGAAAGTCATACTCTTTATCCTAAAACAAAAAATCAAAGAAAGGATAAACTTTTAATAGAAGCGAGAAGCTCTCTGAGGCATTTCTACAAACAGGTGGTGTGCAGCTATAATCAGATGTGAGAACTCAGAGTCTAAAACTTGCTAATGACATAATTGACGGAGTAAGCACACTCACACGGGAAGATAAGAGATTTGTGGGGTTAATGGTTTTTTTTTTTACCTTTTGGTAATTGAGAAACAATAAATGTCTGAACCGGAGGGAACAGTTTATGTCTTTGGCTTTGATCAAACCAAAAGCTAACTCGACTGCGGATGTAATTTATTCAACTCGGAATTTCTTATATTTTGCAATAGTGGTCCTTTTATTTTTACGTTTGTTCATAAATGACCTGTCACATCAAATTGGAATGGGTTAGCAAATTTTTAGGTTAGGGAATGTATAAAGCTACCGTGTTTTGATCGGTGGCCTAAGATTGTAATTTTTAAGAAAAACTTAGGGGTATTTCCTATTTGTACTTTTTAATAGTTTAGATATTTCTTTTTCCCGTAAAAAAGGGTTCTATATATTTGTTGATATCCTTTTTTTGTATCTTAATCCTAATATAAATCAGAGGAACTCCATCGTTTGGGTATAAATTGCGACTGCCTATAAAATTAGGGTAAACCAGATCATTAGCTTGGATCACCATCATTGTTTTATATTCACTATAATATTGCAGTATTTGAAGAGATGATAACAGTGTACGACCTTATGAGGACTTGTCTACTTTTTCTTGAAGCACTCTTGTGGTTCAACTTCATCGTCTATGGATATTGTTACAAAGAACAACATGCCGAAGAAGAACAAGACGAAGAAGAAGAAGAAGAAGAAGAAGACATCGAACTTGGGAATGATGATCATTGTTGTAGTCTCTGTCATGAAGATGTCAAAGCTTTCTCTGAGATCCTTCGTCTATCAAAGTGCCAACGTATACGATCCAGATTCTCCCAATTCAAAAAAGATTTATAATTACTATTTTGCATGTTTGAGTATCTCTTTTTCTTCAGTTCATATGAATTATAAGCAGCTGAGTTTGTAATTACTATTTTGCATGTTTGAGTAACTTAAAATTAATGTTTTGAATATATTTTTTTACTAATTTATTCATACTCAGAGAGGTTAATTATTCCGGAATTGACTGGTTAAGAGAGAATCCTTATCATACTTATTAACTTGATCTCAATGTATTTGACTTTGTATACCTTCATTAAAAATATGCTTATCATGTTAATTGGATTGAATTGTTGTTAACACATTAATTAACATATAAATTTATATTTCTCTGACTATACCGTAGTAATGTCTGCTTTGTTTGCAATTGGTGGTATTGTTTTTTTTTTCTTTGCTCTGAGAGATCAAATCAGTTCAGTAGAAAATAATTAAAGGAAGCATCAGCCTTTGTATTAAATCACTATTATTCATTATACATTTATACTATATGGGTTCTTTCTTATATATATTCTATGTGTCTAATTTTATTTTTATTTATTAATATATATTTCTTCAAAATTGTATCCTGGTTATCTAGTTTTTTTGCTTACTAATTATTTAATTCGAATAATATATAAAATATTTGTTTCTCCCGTAAAAAAAAAAGTGCAATAGATTAAAAAGGATCCTATATATTTGTTGATTTCCTCATTTTTGTATCCTAATCCTAATATAAATCAGAGAAAATCCCTAGTTGGGTATAAGTTGCGACTGTCTATAAAATAATTAAAAGAGAGTAATCAATACTATTAAAACTGAAGGGCTTTTTTTTAGGTCCCCTTGAAATTTTAAAGTATTTACGGATTTTTGCCATTGGATTTTTTTTAACATATGCTTTGTATTATAGATATATCAAAAAAAAAACATTTATTGTTTAATTTCTTTTTCAGCGTAATTAACTCAAACGATGCAACAAACTATTGATTTTAATTTCCTTACCTTTTAACTTCGGCTCCAACTTATGTTCACGTTTATGAAGGCTTAAATTAAGACTGAGGTGATTATCCACATCTATGGTTTCTATGTTGTGTGTGAGGCGAATCAATCAAGGTCCGTGTATTCTTTCTGGTATATGCTACCTTCGATGGAGATCTAAGGTTTTGCAATGGAGAATCTGCACAGATCTGTTTATCGGTGGTTTTGAGAGTGTTTTAAATCATTTCTTAAAGACGACAACTAAGGTACTGATGTTGGGTCTTTCTATTGAGTACTGAGATTAATAGATAGATATCAATACCACACCATAGGGTTTCAAAAAGGGAATATATATCATGGCAATGCCTCCACCTTTTTGATGAAATCTATGATTACGATCTCTGCGATTAATAGAGGATTATCAGGGTCCACAAACTCTATAATCGGCGTGAAGTGATTCGACAAAAGTTAACAAACCTGTCTCAGAATTTTTGATATCTTTATATATGGTGTAGATTTTTAGATTTTGAGAATATGAATTAATATGGTTATGCAACTCGGGAGTCTTAAGGGTAGCAATTATAATCTGAAGACAGCAATGAGTGGTTGAACTAAAGATTATGTGGGTGTTAATTTTGGGTTTCAGGATTCTCAAGATCGTATTAGGAGTTTGTTAACAAGGAAAAAAGATCTCCAAGACGGAGTTGTGAAGAATAATCTATGGAGATTCGAGGTTTCTAATGGTGGGACAAGAAAATATTGCTGTCTTGAAAGAGGATCTTTGTCATGCCTTTAAAGGTTTGAGGTCGGAGTCGATAGCATATAGGGAGTTTGAATGTGGTTGGAAGACTAGGAGGTTGGTCTTTTGGCATAAGTTTCGATCTTCTTAAACCATAGTATTACCTCTCCGAAGTTCTTTGTTTCCTTTGGTGTCTCTGGTGAAATCTCTTCTAACCATATCAGGATTCAAAGCAGTAGATTGGAGAAGAATTGGTTTCTGAGTATACAGTTTAGTTGCTCAATGATGGTGATGGGTATAATAAAAGAGTGGAGTGTACGACGGTTGACCTTGGTAGCCTCACAATGTACGACTGTTTTCATACAACTGATACGTCTGTATCCACTGTTTTCATACAACTGATACGTCTGTATCCAAGCAATAAACAAGGTGCTATATAGTTACACAAAAGAGTGTAGTAATAGATGTCTCAGTTGGAGGAATATACAATCACGTGATTGGTTTGAACTGTCATGGATGTGGTTTTTACAAGAAGTTGTTGTTCAAACTTTTAATGCTTTGTGTAATAATGAAAAGGGTTTTAAGAAAAAACTAACGGAACAAATGAAAGTAACAAAAAGTGGGCTGTGAGAAATTTTAGGAGAACTTTGAGGATTTTAAACATAAAAAATCTTATTGAAAAGTTTTTTCTGGAGAATTTAGGAAAAAAGTAAAAGGCTCTGAAGTCTAAACCAATCGTACTCATTGTTTTGTGGATATCGCGTGGTTTCTCTAATCTTATCGGTAGAGACGATATGTTAATAGCTATTTAAAATGTTTTGGTGGTACATATATTATTCCATTATATACGAAATAGGGATGACTTAATTTGTAAATCAAATTAATTTCATGGTGTACCATAAACAAATTTAAATAGGGATGACTTAAAGTGGAATATGTCATTGTATATAAATATCAGTAGACCTCACCAAAAGCTAAAGATTCAATATTTAAAATATCTAAACAAGGACTATTTTTTAGTGAATCCTTGCACTATTTGCGGGTCTCCACGACATGTGGCGACCCGCGATTGGTTGATATTTTTTTATTTTTTTACCTAAAAAAGAAAAAAAAATAATATTTAAAAAATCAAAATACATTTTTTCTAAAGACTCCTCTTTGGGTAACACCATTGCGGGTGCTCTAAGCATCCAAAAACCTTATTTTAATATAAGATTTGCATCATTAGTTATAATAAAATAGATAATTTGCAGACCCGTTATATAAAATATATTATATTCAATATCAATGTTATATCATGAAAATGCTATTAAATTTTTTTTTAGTTATCATATGTAATTAAGAATAATTCTGTCATATTAAAAATGGCTACAACATATCAATAATTAAATATTAAACAATAAATTTTAATTTTTTTAAGATATAGTAGAAAAATCTTAAAATGAAAAATTAAAAGAATCTTTAAATAGTCTAAAATTGAACAAGAGTTTGAATATTGTATTGGAATACAAATTTAGCTATATGAGCATTTGGTTCCATTTCCATACGTCCAAAATGCAGTACTAACAATTTTTCTTTTGTTATTTTTAAAAATAACAGATATATCATATTGATTATATACTATTTATAATGTATTTTATATTACGGGTCTGCAAATTTTATAATAAATTCCATGTAGTGTTAATCTAATTCATAGTTATTACATATATGTATTCATTTGAATATGTTTATTTTGTATATTTGATGAAATAAAAGTATTTAACATTTTTATCAGAAACTTAAATCTCACCTAAATAGGATAAATTTCATATCATTAAAATAAAATAAAAACTTAATAAATCAATAACAACATTTTGAAATATATTCAATAAAAATATTCTGATATTTTTTTGGTACAGGTTAAATTTACGTTTTAAATATTATGATCTTGCAGTTAGCACATGTTAAAATTTTATCTGATAAAATAATCTATTAAATATATAAAATCAGGTACATTTATAAGAACTTAATTTGCTTCAAAAATTTAATTTTTAATGGATGGTGCATGAAAAATATTCATTACCTAAAATGTTAATGCACTTCTAAATAAATAAAAAATCAACAAAAGAAATCCCGCGCTTTAAAAGCGCGGGTCAAAATCTAGTATATCTTAAGGGTTTTGATTAGATGGGGAGAGGATTGTAATTTAGTTCAGGAAGCTAAATCCTAAAACAGTATTACACTAGTTGATGTCCCGCACCTTGTGCGGATTAATATATCTATAATCTATATACATCTAACAATTTTTAATTCTAAAATTTATTTTTATAAAATAATAATAATTAAAGTAGATACAAATTTTAAAATATTATAAATTATAAAATTTTAATATTCATATTGGTAATCAATGTATTAAATTGTATTAGTTTGTTTCATATTTTTATTTATGTGATGTAGATTTTGGATCAAAATCTTTTTTATAGTAATAACTAAATTTGGAAATTTTGTATGTAAAATTAACACATTGTATTTGTACTGAAAATAAATCATGAGGTACTAAAAGGACTATAACAAAAAGAGAAATTTTATGTGTTACCATTTTCATGATACCATTTTTCATCTTTACCACCACTAAAGAAACATTTTCTAAAATATATTCTTTATTAAGTGGCAAAAGACTCTTATATCTTTGTTATCTATATATATAGTAAATCATTATTTAACCAAATAAAAAATATTATTTTTTGTTTCGAATTATACTTTTTCAAATTCGAAATTTTTTATAATTTTTTTTATTTAAAAAAAAATTTATGCTTTTCTTAAATTTATTTTTGAAAATCGAAAATTATGTTTGAAACTATTTTATAAATTTTCTTTTATATTTTTAAGTATTTATTTATATATTTATTAGAATCCTAAATTTCACATGGGAAATTACCACAAATACCACATTCATAGTACCACTTTTCATGTTTACACTAACCATTTTTACCCTCACTTTTAATGAAGGGTAAAATACAATTATACCCCTAGGGTTAACTAATCTAGACTTATGGTTTAGAATTGAGGGGTGGGGTAAGATTTTTGGAATGTGAAATTTATGATTCTAATAAATATATAAATACTTAAAAAATATATTACAAATTAAAAAAAATAGTTTCAAAAATAATTTTCGTTTTTCAAAAAGAAATTTGAAAAAAAAATAAAAAAAAATCAAAAAAAAAATTATAAAAAAGTTCGGATTTGAAAAAGTATAATTCGAAAACATAAAAAAAATTTTATTTTATTTTATTTTATTTTATTTATTTATTTATTTATTTTTTTATTTTATTTATTTTATTTTTTTAAATTTTTTTATTTAAAAAATAATTTATTATGTATATATAAATAAAAATGGCATAAGAGTCTTTTGCCACTTAATGAAGAGTCTATTTTTGAAAATATCTCATTAGTGGTGGTAAAAATGAAAAGTGGTACCATGAAAGTGGTAAACATGTAATTTCCCCATTTCACATTCCAAAATTCCTACCCACTCCCCCCCCCCAAACTCTAAACCTGAAATCTAGATTAGTAAACCTTATGGGAATAAGTGTCTTTTACCTTTCATTAAAAGTGAAAGTAAAAATGGTTAGTGTAAACATGAAAAATTGTACTATCAATCTGGTATTTGTGGCAAAAAAATCACAAATATAAAACATTGACAAATAACAAAAGTTTAGGAATGTTCAATCTGGTAAAACCAAACCATTCAAAATCGAACCAAACCGATATAAAGAAAATTATATGCATTTGGAAGTACCGAAGATGTTATTTTTAGAAAACAACAGTATATGAATATGGATCAATATATTAAGGGATTAAAACGAATAAACAAAAGAAACCGATTAATTCACATATATTAGTATACTTACATACAAATTGTATAGTAATCTGTATTTGATCAATATTTTGAGTAAAATCAGAGAAATTGGCTATAATATTAGTTATTAAAATTATAAAATAAAAGAAACGTAATGATGATATTATCGGTAGATATTGTTAATATCTATTTATTAATTCCTAAATATCATGATAATCATATATTAAAATATATTTTTTTAAAAATATTAGTATATTTTTTTGACATATATTGGTAAAATAGGTTAATGTTTATTAATTATTTTAAATTTCTTGATAAATATATAGATATCAAAATAAATAAATTAAATAATAATATTAATTAAACTAATAATTTATCCTAAAATTATGGAAAAGATGAAAAATAAACAAATTAACTAAAGAAACTGATTAATTCAGATATATTAGTATACTTTTATATAAATTTTATAATAATCTGTATTTGATCAATATTTTCAGTAAAAATCAGAAAAATTAGCTATAATATTTGTCATTAAAATTATAAAATGAGAGAATAGTAATGATGATATTATCGGTATATAATATTAATATCTATTTATTAATTAAATATCTTAAATATCATGTTTATTATATATTAAAATATTTTTTTAAAAAATATTAGTATATATCGGTAAAATAGATTCATGTTTATCATGATTTTAAATATCATGATAAATATATTGATATTAAAATAAAATAATAGTATTATTAATGAAACTAATGAGTTATCCTATCTTAATTATATATATATATATATATATATATATCTTTATGCATATGTCGAAGTATGATATTTAGGTTTTCTTTTCTTTTTTCATTGAAATTGTTTTTGAAGTTGTGAAAACCTAAATAGCTCTAAATATTTAGTGTTGTGAATCAGGGAAACGGATGGCGTTTATGATAAGTACCAAAGAATTTCAGAATGCCCTTATGGTGCTCCGCATTGTATTGTTAGTGCTGTTTGGCATATTACCGGACATTCAAGCGGCACGACGTAAGGCAATTCTCAAAGAAGAAAAACTACGTGGCCGGGAAAAGCCGTCAGATAACCTCAAAAACTGTGTATGCGTCAGTGGAACGGATCGGTGTCCAGTCTATCACGAGGATCTCAAGTCACTCGAAAAAACACTTGATAACTCCAAGTGCAAGCACATTAGAGCCATCTTTAACAGCTTTGAACCTAACCCATAGGTTTGAATTGCTAAATCTTTATTTCTTTGAAAGATTTTGTTACTTAGTGGTTTAAGACTTCGATTACTCATTAGATTTACGAGTGCGTTTGAAGAATTTGAAACTCGTTTTTACTTAACTTATTATCCCATAATATATTAATGTCCGTTTGAACATATACCTCTTTTTTTTTAACATATACCTCTTTTATCAGAGTGTTCAGTCACATTCGTTTAAATCTGCTTATTTGATAAAAGTTTAGGGGGTGTTAGTGGGGATGAGATTTATAATGAGTCTTAGAATTTCTAAGTCTAGTGTTATTGGTTTATATATTTTCATATTCTCATTAAAATCTATTGTTATTGGTTTGATGATTCTATAATTCTATACAAAATCATTTGTTATTCAAAAAGTTTAGATTTTAATGATTCTACAAATCTATTAAAGTAAGTGTTATTGGGAGTTGAATTCTTATCATTTTAACTCACAAATTAAGATTTTGAGAATACTACATGTTTACCTTGAATTCTTAGAATCATTACATTATTTTATTTTTATAGATTTTCACAATATACAAAATTCTCTACATCTCATTCCAAATTTAACAAATCTCTCAACTTTTAAAATCAACAAACTCTATAGAAATCTAAGTTCCACTAACACCCCCCCCTTATTTGAATATATGATGCTTTGCACATATGCATCACAATGCCTACATGTTTGGGAGTAATTAACAATTGAAGGAACATATATAGGTTCAGTTAATAGCTGATAGAATATTTGGTTTAATTACATATAGAGAGTCTAGATGGTGCCTTGAGTTTTATAATTTAATGGAATTGTGTATTGGAAGTCCAGAGTGAAATCCACTATTAGTTCATAGAAAGCTCAGAGCATGTCCAATGAAAGCTAGCCAATCTCTAGGCAAACAAATGAATAAATTACTGCATTTTGCTCTTTTACCGTGCTCCTACTTGTCTAAATTGTCATATCTTTCAAGCAACCTCTTATTTGATAAGACCAAATAATTAAATCATATTTATAAGCATGAGTTTGTTGCTACACACTTCATTTTTTTTTGTTTCCTTTTGTATTCTCAAAAAAAAAAACATCTACTTAAATTAGTCTTTCACTCAAACATGGTTGCTTTCCATGCAAGTTACTACCGAGGACTCTGGTAAGACTCAGGGAACCATCTCTGAAGAAGCCGATGTTTTAGCTTCACCAACAAGGTAAAGGCTCCATAGCATGGCAAGTGCATCACTGCAACTGAGAAGTACCTGTAAAAATGCCACATAATTTAAATGTAATCATCCCTAAATATCCAGCGAAACAATGGAGAAAACTAAAAAACATTTATGAAAATTTTAAGTTACCATAGTGGAGCATAGTGGGATGCTAAGTCCAGGAATGGGTAAGGCCACCTATCGATAGACATGGAGTGATTGTTGTCAAAAGTTAAGAACGATTACATCAAAATAATCGGTGAAATTTGTATGAAATGTTTACCATATATGGACTAACGAGTGGAGTGTCCATTGGAATAAAACATAAGCTATTGTCCATAAGAAGAAGTAAGCAATTCTGAAGCATGGAAAGCTCTGCAATAATGAAAATTTAATTACCAATTAAGAGCAAACCAATGCGTTTATAGCTGCTACTGTATCTTTGTTAGAATCTGAGATATACCAAAGAGTTCAAAGCAGCATCACCAAGCAAGAAAATGGCATTGAGAGAGTGCATGCTGATCACCAGCTGCAACATTGATCACATATATTTTATATTATGAATTGATCCCAAATGTGTTTATATAATGAATCAAAAAATTTAAAAATGGCTTATCAAATTACTTACAACATTAAGGCTATAGTCATGAATCTCAAGGAAAGGAACAATGATGAACCAGAAGACGCAGTCAGTGAGCAAAACTGCACCTGCATTCATCTGTTTCACCCAGTATCCAATCAATAAATCATAAAAATCCCATGATATCTTGTGCATGATTATGGATTTTGATTTTAATTACCTGAAATATTATTTGGAAAACATACCCCCAAAAACCAGCTGAATTACTAGAGTATTGAGTCTGTTGAAGAGTATGATCAGAGTCTTTGGATCTTGCTCGTTCTGATTCTATAGCATCAATGCTATCTACTCTGTCACCAGCCACTCTTTTGTTGTATTGGTAACATCCATGCAGTGAAAGAAGTGAGCCTAGCTGTTAAAAAAAGGTATAGAAAAATGTAAGAAACTTGAACAATGTCACAAATAAGTTAAATAAGCAAAGTAATAAGGTTTAGAGATAGATGATTGTTACTCCAAAATAGAGAGTAATCAAAGCAAAAGTCCACCTGCAAATCAAAACAAAATATAAAGAAAAAAATTAAAGACCAACAAAAAAATAAAACAGAGATAATGTTTTGTATCCATTCTCTAAAGATTGGAGTCACATTATAATTTTTATCAAGAGAGAGAGATAGAGCTTACTGTGTATAGTAGAAGAAGATGGTAGGTCCATCAACAAGGCCAATAACAATAAGCATAATGAGAAGAACGAAGAAGGCAACAGCTCGAAAAGCAAGAAGCCAAGCTGGGTGAATATTACGGAGACAAGGCCTCCAAGTCTCATCTTCATATACATTACCCGACCACTCTTTCTCTCCTCCTTGTCCACTTCTTTTTCGGCGAAAACCTTCGTATTTGAATATAAGAAAAGCGGTAATAACCATCGCTATTGCCATCCATATGCAGCAGATCATAACCCTCCAGTTAAACCAGTAGCTTGATGCTGTTGTGTCCACTATTGTTGTTGATGGATGCCAAGCATCTTTTAACTCTGCATATGAAGATGGTGATGATAATAATGATGATGATGATGATGAAGCCATTTTGTTGTAATGTTGAGAAGAAACAAAAACAGAGTAAAGACTAAAGAAAGTGTGGATTATATTTAGAACAATATGTAGGGGAATTTGAAAATCTTGAGTCACGAGGTGGTTAAAGATAGTTGATGAAGCAAAGGGAGAGATTCGAAGCTTTAAAAGCATGTGTTATTGCACATAAAGATGAAGAAAACCATTAGTAAAGAATCTAGCTGATCAGATTTGAAAGAAAAATGTTTTAATAAAGAAAAAGAAAGAAAGAGAGTGAATAAAGATGAATAAGATGGAGCTGATGTCGAAGCTAAGGAAAGAAATGATCCTTGCAATAAAAATGCAAAAAGACTGGATGTGTAAGAGAACACGATTCTTTGCTTCTTTGCTTTAGGAAAGACAAGTATTTTTATACAGTGAGAGAGAGAAAGACTTAAATAGTTTTAGAAAGTTAAATACACAAATTTATCAACCAAAAACAAATAAATAAACAATACATAGCATAATGTTTCACTATTAAATTTTCCATGCATTTTTTAAATAAAATTCCATGTGTATGAAATGGAAATGGTAATGGATTCGAGGCACTTGGTTGAGGATTTTTGTCTTCAAAGGAACATGTTTGTTTTAATTTTCTATTTGGCATATAGTCAAATCGATGCATTGGTACATGGGAATAATAGATGCACGTAATGTGGATAAATGGTTGCGTTTGTATATATATATATGATATGATATGTTTAGATGCTCAAGAATCTATAAAGATGTAAATAAAATAAAAGGCATTTCGATGTGGAGTCTCAATCTTTTTGCAAATACCCAAAAAAAAAAAAGAGTATAAAAAGCTTTAAAACTCTCAAGCATACATTGGGACGTATGCATTGTTTATGTGTCCTTTCTCTTTCGTTATAGTATATGTTATATACACATAGCACATGTGCTCTATATGTTACGTATTCACATGTAAACAGATACGTGGATATGTGTATACGCGTATAAATACTAAGATTCCAATTGGGGAGGAGGACAGATATGGCTTGTGTTTAGTTAGGTTATACAGTTTGTGGTTCAAAAAGTTAGGTTATACAATTCCACCACTTAAAAAGGGAATAAATCTAGGTGATATGGTATTTAAATAAAAATGAAAATAAAGGGTATATTTGGGAGCTCTCTAAATAATTATGAAATGTTTCTTTTTTTTTAGTGTAAAACATATGAAATGTTTCTTTTTGACGATTTTGCTGTGTCAATTATAATAATAAATTAATTAACGAAAACACCTATTGTGGCTAGTATTTTTTTTATTAAGCTAAATGTAATAATAGGTTACTTTTGGTCAAAGGCAACGAGTGGGACACATCAAACCCAAACCGAAGACTTTACTGAATTTTCAGATAAACATGCAAATACCAGAGTATGGGACCATTTCTCAATCTTCTTAATAAATACTTTCAATAATTTTGTAAATTCTAAGTTCTAACTTCTATATGTTTGAGAACAAATGTTTTGAGTTTGAAACTAGAATGGAAAGTTATTTGAAATGGATCACGTGATGAGTAACATTTGAAGAATGTGGCTAGTGTATTTAGTAGTACGTGATTAGTATAGTTAAAGCAAATAAACAGCATTCAGAACCAAGTTGAATCAAATTAGTATATAAGTTTTGTAAGTGTAATTAATTTTGAACAAAATGCTTTTGAAATTTTAAAATTTAACCAATATGTATGTACATACATAAATTTATATATATATATATATATGTGCGTTTCAATATAATTATACCTTACTCAAACTATCCCACACAAAATTAATACGACACCATCCTTTGTCGGTGCATTGTAGATCCTTGCAAGTTGCAACTATCCTGAACAAGAATACGCGACACTAAATGTTGAAAGATTTGCTTCAATTTTGTTTTAGGAATGGTCCGCATGTTTGCAACCTAGATTGTGTCTTATTAATTTGGTTACATTAGTGTCTAGTTGGTTAATTCATGCGGCTTCTAAATCATTTCAAATATGTAGAAGAAGTCATCAGTACACTCAGTTGTAAGTAATTGTGTTTTATCATAAAAGTTAAAAAAAATTAAACTCACTAAGAATTGTTGAAAACAAAAATGTTTAGTAACTATTTCTGGTGGGGTTTACTTGTTTAGATTTTCTTTTTTTGATGATAATGCATGGCTTGCTGAATACGATAAAATCTATACTATACTAAAAGGGGGATATAAGCCATGGAGAGGGTGTCCACATAGGATAGAAAAATCAACCAATCAGAGAACCCGAAATTGCCATGTCATCTCATTTTTTTCGTAAAAAATAAAAAAACAATGCGAAGGTGAGAATCGAACCCGGGTTAGTATGATATATATATAGGACAGTTACCACTAAGCCATTGAAACTTTCTTGGACACATATACAAGAACCACTAAGTATATAATCACAAACTCTTATGTACATTTACAATAATATGAATTCAACTTTCAAGACTCCGATACTTTATTTTGTAAAAAAAAAATAAGTAAGTGACTAAGCTAATATATTCTTAGAAAGTGTGAGAACGTTGACAAGTATGAAAAAGCATAGATTTTTGTTTTCGTGACAAAGTTAAGAATTTTGTAAAAGTAAGTTTAACATATAAATTTTCGTGACAAATATGAAAAAACATAGATTTTTGTAAAATTTTGACAAAACAACTCATAACATACTTCTCTAATGTCTTAATAAAATATTATTTAAGGGTGCAATAATTAAATATATTAATTCAATAAATTTTGTAATTTATAGACAAAACAATAACACAACAAATTTTGAAACATTTGTTTAATCTATCGATTTTTTTTCATGAGAATCCAACTAAACAAGATAAAAAAAATAATTAGATTTACAAATATTTAATTACCATTTTATTCAATTTTGATTAATTTCAAATTATCATAATGTATCTTTTTGAAGTTACAAATATGAAAAAGCATAGATTTTTGTACAATTTGACAAAACAACTCAAAACATATTTTTCTAATGTCTTAATAAAATATTATTTAAGGATGCAATAATTAAATATATTAATTCAATAAATTTTATAATTTATAGACAAAACAATACCACAACAAATTTTGAAACATTTGTTTAACCAATCGATTTTTTTTTCATGAGAATCCAACTAAACAATTAGATTTACAAATATTTAATTACCATTTTCTTCAATTTTGATTCATTTTAAATTGTAATAATGTATCTATTTGAAGTTACAAAAAAATAATGTTCTTTCTTTATTACACTAGAATTATATATAGATTCTATATACACAAAATAAATATAATATAACAACATAAATTTACTTTCCCCGATTCATATGAAAACTTTTTAAGTTATCCACCAAAGCAAATTAATTAAATCAATGAAATTGTTAAAATACAGCAAATTAATATATAATTTTATTTTAAATTAAATTATTTAAAAAGTGTATTTTTGTTAAAACAAAATAATAAATAAGTAAAACTGATTTGATGGTAATTTTTATGATATATATATATCAATTCTGTGAAAGAAATAGAAGCTTAATATGGAAAAAAATCTTAAATACAAAAACCTCTAAAAATTAACAAAAAAACTAATAAATTAAACTATGATATCACTTAAAAGCTTCTTAGACCATATTAATAAAATATTTAAGCGATAATTAGACAAATTTGATTTTTTTTCTAGCAAAAAGTTTATTATTAATTAGCATCAGTTATTTCAAGATGTTTAAGAAATGGTGTACAAAAAAATAGGATGGACATTAATGATATATGAACTATGAATAGTACTTTGTGAAGCAGACTTAGATAACATATGTGCACATACATTTTCAGTCCTTTTTGATGCCTAAATTCAATTTCTTCAGAGTAATTATTACACAAATAGATCGTATGAGATATTGTTTTGATATGTAGATTTGTTTTTTCAATGTTAAGAAGATTGATAACTGTAAAAATGTCTCATTCGTATATGATATGTCTATAACCGAGTCCCCAACATGAGACAAGTTTGTTTAAAAAGTAAATAATTTTATTTTTCTTATATTATATAATAAATATATATTATTTACTGATAATAAAAATATAGTTATTCATCTATCACAAATATCTATGCAAATATGTGAATCAAGTACAACAATCAAGCAACATAATGATTTCCACAAAGAAAATTTAAAAAATATATTTATGTTATGTAGTCATATTTTATATTTTTTAAATAATATAATACAATATTATACATTATTTTTTAGAATTGAAAAATACATATAATATCTTATCCGCGCGTAGCGCGGTTAAAAAATCTAGTATTTATTAAGAAAAACAAGTACGATTAAATCAAGAAAAAGCTGTCTATTTTTAATGGGCCATCATAAGGAATGCTTATTGGTAACTCCAAACAAGAAGAAAAATAAAATCTTTGCATTAACTAAAATAAACCAAAGTATACGATCCTAGTGGACCAGCCTTGGGAAATGCTTATTGGTAATTCCAAAAGATTTTGATACCTTGTGTTGTAAGGCTTTTGTCTCTTGCCATACAACAGCCAATGCAATTTACGCATATAATTAAAAGACTTAATACATACTAGTATGTGATGAATAATGACTAATATATTTATCAAATACTCTATGTGTATTGTTCTTGCAGAGCATCAAGTCGATTAATCAAATCTTTTTGGGCCTGTTTTAAGAGTAACAAATAGCGGCTTTCATGGCTTTGTTAAAAGCAATATTTTCCAAATAAATCAATTTGATTTGAAACGATTAACGAAAGACCAATAAAGAAGTTTTGAGATTTGTGAGTTATGGGGGAACCATTTCTGTCGGCAGACTCCTTTTCCTTCAATTATTTTTGCTTGAATTATCATTGAAGAAAAACGCTTTGATATTAAAACATTGAAAATGTTCCAACTAAATAAGAAATTTATAAACAAATAAAGTTGATTTTTAACTCCAAATTTCAAACCTATAGCTTAAATATGTAGATGCATTTGTTTTTTTTTTACCAAGAAAAAGATATTACATTTTATAATGTTATATATGTAATAAGAAATCATGTAATAATAGGTGAGGCCACAGGTCGGTCACGTAGGTTTGAAGAGGAATAGAGGATTCATGTGTGACAGAGGGACAGCTGCCACAAACAGAACCAAAAGACGAAAGCGACGCGACTTGGACGCTAAGTAAACGCGTTTACAACTAAAACTGATGTTAGCTTCACGTTACTACTACTACATTCTATTTTCAAATCGACAACACACAATACTAACAATAATATTTCCATCTTTTGTCTTTATTATTCAATGGACAAACTCGCAAGGTTTCTTTCACAGTTTGGTTTCTTTAAAATGCCCACCACAGAAACGAAACCACACTATAAAAATATAATTTGGTGTTCATATATACATGTTTAGATCGCATTATAATAAAATTACTTTAATAAAAAAATATAAAAACTACATAACATTATGGAAGATGTATTGAACAAATAACATTATGAAGATTGAAAAAATGCTTCTTAATGGTTAAATGAGGAAATGCTAAACTAGATACAGAAAGAGTTTGGTACCTTTCATGGATTCACAATCTTGCAAGTTGGAAAAGAAAGAAAGAATCGCCCAAACGAAAAGAAAAAAAAATGTTGGAAGAAACCAACAAGATGATGTTTATATAACAACAAAAAATATTAAAATGTTTAGTAAAGAAAAATATGAGCAAGTGAAATTTAAGAAAATTTGGGAAGCACGAGAAGCTTTAAAAGCAATGAGAGGAGCCTTGCCAAATTGGGGTTTAACTAAAGGTAGTTAGTTAGTTAGCTTAGCTTACATGTTTCAAGTTCTTTTGCTCTCCAAAGCAAGAATCATGTGTCCTAATTCCCTTGCATTTTGTTAACAACCTGTAAGATTACGAGTTTTGTCTATATTGGTATGTATATAATCGAGACGCCGCATACACTACCGTAGTATCGTTTCTAACGAATGGATGTCAAAGTTAATTAAACTTTCTCTACAAAATTCATATATTTATTATTCTAAATTTCAAATAACTTACGATAGAAACACGCTTATTCTCTCTGATCCATAATCATTAATAGAACTAGGTTAAGACTTGCGCCTTGCGCGGGATGAACATTATATATATAAATTATTTTATATATTATATTTTTATAACATATTATGAAATAATAAATATATATTGAATAATCAAAAAGTCATTATCTACTACTTATATTATTAAATTGATGCAAACATATAAATAAATTTTATAATTGAAAAAATATGTTTTCTATTTGATATGACATATATTTAAATTTAAATGATAGTAATATATATATGGTATATTTTAATATTAATATTTATTAGATGATGCTTTTTGCTCATATTTTTTTATCATTTGTATCTGTTACACCACAAAATCTAAATTAGTGACAACAAAATTTTCACTGTGGGATTAATGGTTTAAGTAATTTAAAATATTTTAAAAATTAAGTTGTCAATATTTTTTAAATTTTTTATCAAAAAATGTTCAAAGTAAATTTCAAAATTAAGATATTTATGTATTTTTATATGGCATATAGTTTAATTTTAAATGATACATATATTTATATATTTTTTATTTTTGATACTTATTAAATGAGACTTTTAACTTATATTATTTTTTAATTATTTGTATCATGTCATAACAAAAGTTTTAAATCATAAATCACAAAATTTGAATGTGAAACTTTTAACAGTTTTTGTAATTTATACTCGTTTTTAAAAATTCAAAATATAATATATAAATAATTTTTTTTAATTTTTATTACATGGTATGATTGTTTAATTTATTTTAATAGCTTAAAATTAAACAAATATAATTATAGTACACACTTATTTTTATCAAATCTTTATTATTCAAAATCATTAATCGTCATATATACTTTAGCCATATTAGACAATTCCGTAATCTTATTTAAAGAAATAATAAAACACATTAATAATATATTTATTGTGGTTTAATAAAAAGTTTATTATATATTTAGATGGACCAACATATTTCTCTAAGAATTCTAAGAATCATTCTAGTGATGACACGTGGCTACAAAAATATATTGTAATGCTTCTCAAATAATATATAGGAGATTAGTTTTGTCAAGTTCTAATAGAAAATATTTTCGCAAAAAAAAAAAAAAAACACGCTTATTCATTTTAGTTTCATTTCAAGATTACTTGTTTAAAAACTCAAGTTTATGTGTTTACGTCACATGTGAATCTAAAATATTTATTTTGAAAAAAAAACATTTTTATGCAAAGTGTAAAGGCAAACGTTACCCAACACAAAATGATAGCTATTCCAACATATTTTTGGGTCTGGAAGCTCACCAAACTAAAAATAAATGGGCCAGAAAGAAAAGGCAGAGGGTTGTTGTTATGAACCCATTGCATAAACAATTTAAGGCCTAACGGGCTCAGCCCAAATTTTTTTTTTCGTTTACTCAAAACGAAGTCGTTTTATACACTAGTAAGAAGGAAACTGGTTTCATGCACTTGTATCTTCGCCGGCGAGCAGACACGACCAGAAGAACTATATTCCGACGAGCTTCTTCGATCATCATCAGAAGAACATAACGTACCTGTTCTCCCCGATTAAATCTCATAAAACAGTTAGGTAATTCCACTTTCTCGCACTTCTCTGCTCTTTTTCATCCGTACGACCACCGTCTCCGCCGCCGTTAAAAAAACTCCGAATCAAAATGTCGATTTATTTACTTCAATTAAGCTTGCGTTGTCTCCACGTTATTGGGTTTCGAAAAGTCTTTAGCTTTAGCTTTGTTTAATGGTGTGTGGAAACAAACAATGATCCTCTGTTTTTGATCTGATGTTCCCACTGAATGTTTCAGGAGCAAAACCTCAGAGATGAAGAACATAATGTTTTTTGCTCGAATCTTTTATCTTATTTTATGAATAAAGATTTATTTTGGATATTTTCAGAATGAAGGCAAACGCAGGCACGCTTACAAACTTCGAGGTGCTCGACTTGCTTAACTCTAGAGGTGCATCTAATGATACTACAAGAGTTATAGCTCCAATCTCTACATCAGAATACAAGGTTACATGTTGTTACTTTAGCCTTTAAAAGAGATTTAGTGAAGTTAATATTTTTTTTTTGTTAATTTAGGTATATGATTACTTGATGGAGACTCCTGCTTGCACACAAACACAAGAGATCATTACAAACTTCTCTGATCAGTGCAAATATTTCAAACTAGCTAAAGCCGAGATTCTCAATATCATCAATATCAGGCCATCATCTACTGTTAACCTGGCCCCGGTTTGTGTTGTTCTTACTATCTTTCCTTACCAGAAGATCTCATGAAATATCTATCGTTGCATTAGGGTATATCTACTTAGAGGTTGTCATAATAACCTTTGATGATTGCGAGTTCTGTAGATCTTAGAGGAGCCTAGTGAACGGGGAATCGATAAAAAGGCAAAAGAGGGAATACTAAAGCTCGTGGAGGCTCGTGGAGAAAACGAGGAAGAGGAAACAGAGGAGGGTGAACAATCATAACATGGCAACTGCAGTTTTGAGGACTTTTGAGTTAATTATTTATTCTATTTTCTGTTTGTATAAGCTTCACTGAACGTCGAGAGCTTATATGAAGTGTACAATATGGTTTCTTTCTGTTGAGTTGTTTAGTTTCATTTCCATATAACAATGTAGGAAAATATAAATCGTGTATGACAAAAATGAAGAAAACCATATTTTTAATAATAGTATAAACTTGTTTTTTTTCTTCATTTTCTAGTAATCTTAATACTTTTTGGATATTGTATAACTAATTATACTAGATAGTTTTAATAGCTAGTTGAATTATTTTAATTTATATATCAAATGATATTCTTAAAAATAATTTTATTATTTATGCTTTTAAGTAAAATAGTTATATTATGAAATAGATACAGTACGTGTCTAGGTGGTAATAATGGGCATCTTTGTTGTGTTATTGGGTTGGAGAGAAAGCTTTGTTGTGTAAGGTTCAAGTTCACATTGTTTGTATCCAAACAAAATCAAAAAGAGTCGCAAAAACTTACGATAATTTCAGATTACGTTTGCAATGGATTGTTCTCAATTGGTGAAGATGGTTTCAACACCAGAGGAATGAACAACATTTGCAAATTATTTAGAAGATATAAACAGCTTGAAAGAGAGTTTTTCCCGCGCAAAGATTATCTATGTACAAAGAACGCAGAATAAGAAGGTGGATAGCTTAGCCCGTAGCGCTAGGAAGGAAACGTCTTTTGTAGTTCACATGGATCAAGATCTCCCAATTTGGTTTACATAGTATATATGAATCTGTAAAGTTGATGACCAAAAAAAAAAAACAAACTGAAATACATAGCATCTTTAATTTTAGTTTTTGAGTTTTAAAAAAATTACTAAAACCAAAATAAACAAGAAAACCAAATCAAAACCAAACGTAACTAAGCTACATCATATAAATTCTCACTTTTATAAAAAATCTTACATCTTCAAACGATTATAGGTCCATTATTTCATGATTTTAAAAGTATAGATGTACGACTTAGACAAATGTATAGGAATATGTTCTATACAATTATACTAAAAAGCAAGGCAATTTATTTAAAATACTTTTCTTCTCGAATATTATTTCAAATTTCGTTGGATAAGCATATAGGGTTTGACAACTTGACATAAATAAAATAGGTACCTCAACCTTTATGAAAGCATATGTAATCCATTCATTTTCATGGATAAATTTAGGGTATATATATATTCAAGATTCGTATATTTATATGGTTAGTTAAAGCGTATACTAGACATAATCAGATCTTAATTTACTTAAAACATGTAAAATAGTTATAAGAGTAATAAATTTCACAATGTATAGTGTTATTATCGCTAGCCTACTGGTGAAAATGAACTGCACCTGAATGATGTAATAGTTTGTACACATTTATATGCAAGTACGTACTCCATCTTGCAGATGTTAGTAGATATCACATTATTTCATTGCTCGAGTGATAATCGCTAATGGTATAAGGATGATATTATGATGATGTAAGGACAAATAATGAGTGATGTAATTGGAACAAAGATACGCGGGACATATACACTTTGTTAACTTTGAAAAGTGGGTCTCAGTGAATTATATAATGTGCCAAGGAATATGTCGTCGTCACGCTTAGCTTATCTTGTGTGATTTATATTCTCATATGCACCATTTCCGATGCCCTTTTATTCTTTTCTTTCTTTCCTTTCGTTTTAAATTTTGTTCTTTTGAAAATCATGTGAAGTGAACCAAGAATGAAGTATTCTCCCTAGATCCTTACAATCTTCAGTTTCCTACTGGTCTCATAGAGTTACGAAGCTTTCCCTTCAAAGTTATTTATTTTTTCAGTATAGCACAACAACATTATCCTGTAAAAATAACATCATTAACATTTACAGTATTATCAGTATACAATAACCAACCCAAGTTCGAAAGAGTCTCCAAACTCTATATACAAGTACTAGAGTTGTCATAGCCGGATTAAGATGAAAAAATTTAGTTACAAAAAGAGAATTATAAAAGTAGAAAACAATTAAATATTAAAATGGAATACTTTCCTCACAAGAATACTTCATCGTCAACTACTTTTAACATTTTGGTAGATAGAATTATATAATCGTTGTAAACAAAAACAAAGTAGACTATAGTTTTATCCGACGGTAAGGTGAATATCTTTGTAATTTAAAGTGTAACGTAATATGTATACTAAATGATGATTAATCGACATGAAAAATTCAAGCTAGACAATAACACGAGTTGATGTACCTAATCGTTTTTAGTTCATTTGCAATCAAATTTGAATTAAAGATTACTTTCAAAATGATTTGCGTTTTTTAGATCTCTTTGCATTTTACTACCGTTTCTAAAAATCACATGTATTCATATAATATAAGTAAAAAACTGCTAGAGCCCGCAACTTTTATCTCATGTTCTTCTTTTCCATCGATCAAAACCCTTTAACTTTCGATTCGAAAATTTTATCAAACAGAAAGTATCCAAAGTAATTAACTCACTATTAGTGAGTCACTAATGATTAGGATTTTTGAAAAACAAAAACAAAAACAAAACTTGAAACAGACTGCCACATGTAGAAGAAAATGACAGATGGCAAGAGAATAAATACTTTGCTTGAGAGAAGCGAACGAGTAGGGCCGATTAATAGACCCACTTAAATTCTCAAACTCATACTTCTTCTTCTTCTTTATCGTAAGTCTCAAAACAGAAAAACACAGACAAGAGACTTCGAAAAAGATGTTGTTCAAAAAAAAAAAAAAAAAAAAAAAAGACTTCGAAAAAGATATTATTCTCTTCTCACTTTTGTCTCAGTTGTGTGACGATCAAGCCGCTATTTCTGAACTCATCTGACGGCTTACGTTGTCTATCTAGGTCCCATGGGTTGATCGTAGACGTTGAATAGATAAAGATGATTGGTCAAGTAGACGAGGACCCACCAAAGGAATGTGGGTCCGAGGTTTTTGGAACCACCGACGCTTTCCTTTTTCCTCCGCCACATCCGTATATACGGTCCATCTATACAATTATAGACATAGATTAATTTGCATATACTATTATCTACAAAAATAAAGCTTTTACTTTTATCATCATCACCAAGCAAGGCTTATTAACTTTTCAAAAATCAAATTTTCAATACGAATTTAAAACTGGAAATTGATTAAGTAACGTCTTCACGTTTTTTCAAAAAAGTTTAAGAAGTTTGAGAACATCGTTCATAAAAAGAAGGTAGGATACAATGAAACTGAGAAATACCACCATAACCTACATTACTTCCTGAAATAGAACATTTGAAGCTCCCTAGTTTACGCTTAACGGTCCATATAAAAGTAAAACTTTAAATAGTTGTATATCCATTAAAAACTATCAACAGAATATAATAAAACTAAAACTATGGAATTACAGTTTTAGATTAGTAAGTGGGTGGTTGCTAAAAAAAGATTAGTAAATGGGTTTAGATAATAAGATCACCTGAGTTATGGACGACCAAAATGAATAATTAAATTTCAGATAGATACAATGAGAAAAGTTTACTAATCATTTGTTAAATTGAAATACTATATTTTCCGATGTTAAGACAACAGTTTAAAAAAAAAGTAAAAAATAATTGTAAGTGTGAACTAACTTAACTAAGTTGTATAGTAGAAGTGGTTTGTTGAGTGGAGACAGCAATCCCGAGGCGAAGAATGGTCCTCTTCTTGCTTCCTTCTTATTCACATCCCAACCCCCAAACTCTTCCATGCCTCATCTCCTCTCTCTCTCTCTCTCTCTTCTCTCTCTAGATTTTTTTCATAAACTTGTCTTAAAGTTCTCACTCTCCTCAAACAAAACAAACGCAAAATGGGTCTCACTTCTCTTCAAGCTTGCATGGATTCTGATTGGCTCCAGGTATTTCCAGTTAGACCTCCATTATCTGTATTTTGCGTTTGCATTTACGTTTAAAGTTAGTATATATCTTCAAAGAACATTAAAAAAATTAAACATATAAGCAGATCTTTTTGGTTAGTTGTAAAGATAAAGTTCATATGCAAATGGAAGATCTGATACGTTTACGTTTGACATTTTTGTTTACGTTTCAAACTGATTTTATCTTATCTCTTTGTAGTTTTTTTTGTTTGTTATGATTTTGTTTTTGTCTCTTGTAAACTGTGAATGTGTAAATGTAAATGCAAATGCCAAAAAATGGTTTGAAACAATTTAGACCTTACTCATCTCAAACCATCATTCTTTGGCGTGCAAATGATGAATTATACCATTAAAGTATGTTTCTATCGTGGTGAACTTAAAAGGAAAACGATTCTACAGATCTTACACTGTTACACATTTTGATATAGTTTTGTAAATTGTAATATTAGGAAGCTGAGTCATCAGGAGGAAGCATGTTAGACTCTACAACAACTTCTCCATCAGCAGCCGACATACTAGCTGCTTGCAGCACTAGACCACAAGCCTCAGCCATGGTTGTAGCAGCGGCGGCTATGATGGACGGTGGAAGGAGGCTGCGTCCACCTCACGACCATCCTCAAAAGTGTCCTCGTTGTGAGTCAACACATACTAAGTTCTGTTACTACAATAACTATAGCCTCTCTCAGCCTCGTTACTTCTGCAAAACTTGTCGCCGTTACTGGACCAAAGGCGGCACATTAAGGAATATTCCGGTCGGTGGTGGCTGCCGCAAAAACAAGAAACCCTCTTCCTCAAATTCACCATCCTCCAAAAAACCTAACATTGTTACCAGTGACCTTATGGCTTTAGCCCATTCTCACCAAAATTACCAAAATGCCTCTCTAGGGTTTCAACATTTTGGTGGGAATGGGATGATGGGGTCTTACACAGCTCCTGATCATAGTAACGTTGGTTACTTGGAGAGCAAGTATGGCGGTTTGCTTTCACAGAGCCCTAGACCTATTGATTTCTTGGACAGTAAGTTTGATCTCATGGGAGTGAACAATAACAATCTGGTCATGGTTGATCATGGAAGTAACGGAGATCATCATCACAATCTTCACAACAATATTGGTGGTGGTGGTCTCATGGATATCTCTGCATGCCAGAGACTTATGCTATCTAATTATGACCATCATCATTACAATCATCATGAAGATAATCAAAGGGTAACATCAATAATGGATGTGAAGCCAAGTCCAAAGCTGTTATCGCTTGATTGGCAACAAGAGCAAGGCTTCTCGGAAGGTAGCGGCAACGGAGGCGGAGGGAGATCTGACGGCGGTGGATACGCTGGTGGCGGTTATATCAACGGCTTAGGTTCGTCGTGGAATGGTTTGATGAATGGCTATGGATCGTCCACTAAAACAAACTCCCTGGTTTAATAAATTACTATCAGAACTTTTTTTCTTGTCGTCAACAACTAGTAGTAATAATATGTAGTAGAGAAGCAACTAAATTATATATGGGTTTGTTTGAGTAATCTTGATTAGAGGATTCAGATATATTTATAGTTTTGTGTGTTGGTGTTACTGTGGACGTCCTTGATGTGTAATGTTTCTTGATATATAAACAGCGCTCATTCTATTTTTGGTAACTTAGCTCTATACGACTTCTAAATTGATTACAAAAACTATTTTCTTCAGTTTCCAAAAAGTAAGATGAATGTACATGCACGGTTATATATAGTGATGTGTTTTTCTTCTTCTTGCTATGCAAAGATCAAAGAATTCAAAGTTTATCCATGAATTTTGTCGACAAAAGGAGGAAAACATAGTCTAACTGAGAATATTTGACATTTGGAAAGAAGTTCACACTTTCAAATTGGAATAAATTCTAAAGAAAAATTAGGAGATAGAAAGCTAAGTTAGCAAACAGCACATCACAGGACAAGATTCTCTACTGATGTATATTTTCAGATACTTATTTGCATGGTTTAGCTAAAATAAACGTTAAAGACTGAGTAACAAACTAAAAAATTGAAACCAATGCCAGCTAAGAAACAAGATAATTATTTACTAATTCATCCTACACTTCCATACGATAGATTCTCAAATATATATATATGGATATGTCAAATTTTAAGAAACTTTTTTTCAAATGAGAAATTTTGAATTTTGAAATATCTATCTAATATTTTATTATTATTATAATTTTGTTATTTTTAGGAGTCTTCACATAAAATTGCAATTATGTTGCTGTAATCCAGTCCATCTGGTAAATGATAGAGTTTTATGAGTTATAGAGATATTATTAAAGAATTTAGAAAACTATAAAAAAAAAATATTTTAGAAGGCGAAAACTTTTAATTTCTTAGGAGTTTTAATATCAATAGAATGTATATATATATATATAAATGTTAATATAAATTTGGTTACTCAAATCTTCATCTGAATAAATTATTTATGACTCCCTGAAATGTTTATATATTCACCTATGAAATTATTCAATGATTAGAAACTATCAAAATGGAAAAGATCCAAAGCAAACTTAGAAGATATCATTTATGTAATCACAACACATATTAAATACAATAAAATTTAAACAAGATCTCTTATCGACAAAATAGGCTTCAATACAAGTTTATTGAGTATGTATGCCTTGAATAATTTATAATTTTTTTTTTTTTTTTTTACTTGAATTTAGACAATTGATCAAAATTTCAAGTTTACAACTTGTGCATACTAAAGTAGAGCGCATAACAACATATACATCATGCTAACACTATAGAAGAGAAGAAATGGTTACCTTGTTTTTGAATGCTCAAGCATGTGACATAAGCATTGTAGAAACAAGACTCCTTGGTGATCATTCGTAGCTTCAATGATGCTCATGAGAACACTGCTTCTTAGTAGCTTTGCATCCTTGAAGATTCTTTCAATTTCCTCCTTCAATTTGTCATCCTCAAGCTCCTTCTTCGTTGATGTACATGGTGTCTGCTTGTAGTTGTGTCACTAAGATTCTTTGCACAAGTCTCAAACGTGCAACTATATCATCACCCATCATCCTTACCCTTCTCTCTACCTGTTCAATTCGTTGCAATAACTCAGCTGATTATTTCCTCCATGCTAGCTGATGATCTTCAGGCATGTTGATGGAAACATGTTCTTCATCTTCTTCACTCTTTGGTTGGGCTAGATGGATGAAGATTCTAAGTAGATTGGTGAGTAGGAATGGGTGTATATCACTTATGAGTAGAAACACTGTATCCATTGATTTGCATTCAGAAGCTGAGAGGAGATCTTCTATGGTTCAATCTTCCAAAGTGTTGAAGTGAGAAATGATCTCTTGAACCAAACCATCAATGGTTTCCTTGAGGAGAGAAGATGAAGATGCTTGATGGAGGAGAGGAAATCACTTCTCTCTTATGGTTTCTGACCATTCTTGTGGTTTCTTGCTGGAGAAGATGGTGGAAGACATCGTTGGAAGAAGGTTTTCTTGATCTTTCCTCTGTTTGTTTTTAAAAGCAGAGAAAAAAAATAGACAGTTCTTTTTGGTTTAACTTTAAACCGGCTCTGTTATTTAAACCACGTGGAATGTCATGCGGCTCCTTTGTTTATTGGACGCGTTTATGTATAGCTAGTGTTGAGTCAAAGTTCATGATTAATGAAATTTTAACATCCACTTAGAATAAAAATATATTTTTGGGGGTAAAATTCAGATTCTTTTTGTCATATGCTGACTAGTATTAAATTAAAAATATCTATAATATTATTTGAGAAGTAAATTTTCTGATTTGTCATGCTCTCCATAATTTAAGATTCAGTCATATTTTTAAACGTAGTTTGTGACAAAAAAAGTCATATTTTAACTTAATTATTAATTTTAATAAATAATTTTAGTGATTTAACTGATAATTTATCACTATCTTGTGATTTAGATGATAATTTATCATTATATTGAGAATAATTAAAAAATTCTAAGAATAATGTCATAGTTAAATTTATATGATATTCATTTTAGTAATAATACAATTTATATATATGTTTTATTATATTTGGTTTAGTAATATTAAACCGACTCTATTTTAAAGTATATATCATATCAGATAGAATGAATCATCTATCTTTTAAGATAAACTAGGTGTTCTGCCCGCATATGCGGGCGCAGTGTTCTTATAAATATATATCTATTTATAACTATTAAATTAAAACCAACATAATAAATTATTAATTATGTTTTTAAAAAGATAAATCAAACACTAAAATTTATATTTTATAATAAAAATAAATATTTTCAGATAAAAACACAACATATTTAGGAATTATCTTATGTTTTAAAAATATATTTATTTCTGAGATTTTTCTTATATTTACTTATAGTGAATTATCTAATATAACATATAAATAAAATATTATTAATATATATTCATTAGTTTTTATCAAAATATATAAATGGTTATTGTTGTGTTAAATTTTAAAAACATTCACACATTAGAATTATTTTAGAAAATCATTAGCATTTAATTATAAATTGTTTTATATCTAACTATAAATTTTATAATAAAATATTATTTTCAGATAACAACATAATATATCTAAGAATTATCTTATATTTTAAAACGTGTTTTTATTTTTGAAAATTTTATTATATTTATTTATAGTCAGTTATCTAATATTATATGTAAATATAATATTAATAATAGAAATTCGTTTATAATTATTTATATTTTAGATAATTTTTATTGTTATTAATTTTTAGATAATTCTTATTGTTATTAATTTTAATCACTCATTTAATCAGATAATTTGTTTTTATTTTTAACTAATTTATTTAATTTATTTATTAAGGATATAAACTATTTATTATTAATTTTAATTACTTTTTCAGATAGATTTGAAATTCGTTTTTATTTTTTGATTAATTTAAATAGTTTATTAAGGGTATAAACGATATTAACCGCTCTAACTTTTAACGTGAGAGCTCCATTGCGAAAATTTACTTCGCAAATAATAGTATAGATTTCTTAAGACAATCAAAATAATTTCTGAAAAATATTGGAAAGAAATTCAAAATTATCTATTATATTATTATTTGTGAAGTGATTTGTTCGCTTTCACGTTAAAAGTTAGAATTTTTAAAGTTTTTATTATCGTTAATAAATAATTAGATTATATTTTTAATATATAATTACCTATAAATTTAAAATAAATTTCACTAATTCGAAAATCATCATTATCTAAAAAATTATATATTATGCTATCCAAAAATATTTTACTTCATAATATTTTAAAAAATAAATATTAAAATAATAATACGTTACCACCCTCTCTCTCAACTTGACGCAGTTTATTTATTTCAGCTTTAAAAACTTTTTATAATTTTGATTGAAACTCAACCCGACTAGATATAAGTTCATGCATGGTAGAACCTGACTTAAAACTCTGAAATACATCTGTTACCGAAAGAAGTATGAGTTGTATCTCCTACGACGACTGTAAATAAAAGTCTGAGAACTTGAGACCGAGTAGAAATAGTGATTTAATCTACAGTTTTATTATGCCTTTGACCTAACCTTTTGTAATTATAAAACGTCCTAAAGATTTGAATGATATCTGGTTGTTATTAATTACTAAAAAGAATACTAGTTTCTACACCCATTTACAAGACAATTTGGATACGACCACTCACATTGACAGTTCTGACGACTACCAAAAGCTGGAAATACGTAGAATGCACTGGACTCGGACATCACTATCCAATAAAATATTATATTTACATCAACGGGGTTATCTATTACCAAGCAAGTACTAAAGAATATGGTTCGACATATATATCGATGAGTTTTGTGTTACTCGTGGTGGTGAGATAGTTATCGTCCATATTCGGGCCGGGCATCACAATCGTGACGCGCTATGCGTCTCATATTACGATCCAGAGCGAAACAGCATGAGATATGAAGACATTGACGGTATTAGTACCAAGGAAGTAAAGCATAAAGATATTTTGTTTAAAGGCGTTGTCAGTGATCATGTCGAGAATATTATGTGTTTGTATTAAGTTAAGTGAAGAGAGTGGGTGATTTCTTATATGACTTATTCTTGGGTTCACCCCCTAGGGTGAACCTCTAGGTTCACCAACCAATAGAATTGTGTTATTTCATATTTGAAATCTTTTAAAAAAGGAAACAAAATATTTTCTCAAGCTATAAGTTATATTATATTTTTAAAATAAAAAGGTAAAAATAAATAAATTAAAAAAGTAGTAATTAAAAAAATATATTTTTAACGTCCTCAGCAAAATACTAAACCCTAAATCCTAATCCCTAATCCCTAAACTCTAAATCCTAAACCCTTAGGTAAACCCTAAACCCTTGGATAAATCTTAAACTCCAAATTAAAAACACTAAACACTCAAGGGTTTAGGGTTTAGGGTTTTAGGATTTAGTGTTTTTGATTTAGAGTATGAATTATCCAAGGGTTTAAAATTTGCCCAAGGGTTTATAGGGTTTATGATTTAGGGTTTAGGGATTAGGATTTAGGGTTTAGTGCTTTGCTGACGACGATAAATATATTATTTTTTTTTAAATTCGTTTTTCTCTAACTATTATTTTTTTTTTAATTTTTTTAACCTTTTTTATTTTTAAAATATAATATATTTTGACAATATTTTGTTTCTTTTTCTAAAAAATATCAAATTTGAAATAATGAAATTCTATTGGTTGGTGAACCTAGAGGTTCACCCTAGGGGGTGAACCCAAGAATAACTCTTCTTATATGGATAAAAGCGTATATATATATATATATATATATATATATATATAGCTAGTGATAATATTCTCGTTTTTTTTTAATAAAGAAGGTTATTTATATGAAGGTCATGTGGTAGGTTTTATTATACTTTGCATTTACTTTTAAATGTTATCAGATTTCTTTTAAAGAACATATTTTTAAAAACAATAACTTTATCTTAATGGAAAAGATAAATGTCATATACAAATGGAAGATCTGTTACCACTATAACATTAGAAATGAAAGGATACACACAAGGCTATGAATTCTGATATGCTTTGAAGAGAAGGCTGCCAAGCTCTGAGTTTATTAGTAGCTATTGCGTTCATCGTCTCTCTCTGCTTTTCATGTACACTTATCTGTTAATCAAGTATTAATATGATCAGTAGTATCCTTTTATGAATCAGTTTCAAAATTCTTATAACTCATATGCTTGTTATTCAATTTTAACATACACTGACTGCTTCAATCAGAGAAGTAAAACTTAAATACAGAGACATTGTAGTATGTATGTATGTATATATACCTGAATATATTTATCAAAAGCAGATTCTGATCTTAGGGTTAGTGGGCTAATCTCCTCTTCTGCAACCGAAACCTCTCCATGGATCTTCTTCATCTTTTCAGATTTCTTGGCTCTTAATCCTTTCATCAACTCTATATTTAAATAAAAACAAACACACATGGTCAAAAGTAGTGAAGCAGAACAAATAAACTGATGCGAACCCTATTTAACAGGGCTGGATTTGAGACTTAAGGAGGTCATAAACAATTTTTAAATTAATGTTAATATACAAAAATTCGATAATTTGAGCACTATGTGATCTTTGTATAATAACTCTTTAAAATTTTAAGACTCAGGTGAATGTTTTAGAACCGACAATATCTAGAAATTAGGGAACGTTTAGCTATTTTAAAATATATTGAATCAATTTATGATGATCATAATCAAACGTGATGCTGAAGAAACCCCTATAAAACCTAGAGTTTTTGTTCCTTATTAAAGTTCAATAGTTCATCCATGTTATATATCATTTTGCAGGAGAATGGGAGATAATCTTATACCTTCCGAACAGATGAGCCTACAGACATGGGCGAGCAAGAGACTATCAGAAGGTCGAAGTAGTTTGATTCTAGTAACGCGGAGACAGCAACCGTGAGGTACGTAAGAGGAGATGAGAAGAGCGACGTGGTGGCCAGGATGAGACTTAATCACCTCGCTAGCGGTTACTGTGCTGTAAACCCTCTCCAACTTGCCGTCTGGTCGTTGTATCACCGTCGTTGCCGTCTCCACCGCCTGACAGTTCCCCATTTCACGGCGGAGGAAAGTCAAGAGAGAGAGAGGAGTGAGAGTAAGCCTAGGTGAGGGGAGGGTTTAATATATGATAATAGTGAAGTCATTGCTTAATTGTTTATGTTTCAATGTTTTGGATTGTCCGTACAGAGGCAAGTGCTTGCTTGGCTGGAATCTTTCACTCGGAAAGGTAGATCCTCGGTGGCATCAAGCCTTTGAAAATATGAATCTATTAACCATTTTTATTATTATTTATGCTAACATTTAGCTTAAGTTCTTCATAATCGTAGAAAAAAAAAACAGTTTCATTTAGACATGCTAAGTCAAATAGTGTGTCATTGTAGGTTTAACAGAAATAAATTAAATCTAAAATTTAGATAATTAATAAATCTCTGATTTTTCAATTTCTTTATGTACGATTTACTATTTACTATAATTAATAAATTTGTATATGTCAAGCAACTTTATAAATCTCAAGTATTTTATAAGCAATGAGGCTATTGTTTCTTGTTTTCTTGTGAAAATTAAATAAAGGAAATGGCAACTAAAGTTGAAGTAATAATATTCCCTCGTGCAATCAACCTTATTCACATGCTGACTGTACACTTTAACTCGGTCTCTGAATGCCAGTGTCGTATTAAGCGTTAATTATTGTGAATACTTAGTTAATTACGTAATGAATCGATCTGCCTTACAAAAACAAAACGATCTTGACTTTTGCTTGTCCATAATTAAGATAACAAACGAAAGTGGCCTTTAATGTCTATAGTTTATGCAACATAGAACAAAAACCTCCAACAAGAGTGAAGAGCCACTCTCATATATATATGATGACCAACTCACAACAACAAAAATTAACTATAAATTTTATCCATATAATGTGTAAATATTCAATATTATTTTCTTATATATAATACGTAAATACATTCAATTTTGGTTGAATTCATTCAACCAGTAACCTAGTTTTTTTTTTCTTACAAACCAGTAACCTAGTTAATATTTTGATTATGAAAGAGATCAAGGCAAAATCTTTTCTGTTTTTTTTTTGTGCACTGACCAAAGCAAAATCAAACTAAAGACTTAGAAACTAATCAAAAATCACAAAGTTGTGTACCCTTAGATTTACAAAGTCAAAAGCATTAGAGAGAGTAAACAACAATGCTCTCAAGGTTCATAATCATTCTTGTAAATAAGACTATAGAATGTGAGATATCTTTTAAAAAGTTTCCCAAAGTTTTGTGAAAGGAACAAAACAAAAGAATTCAAAGAGGCAACAATGGTGAAACTCTTGAGTAAACTCTTTTGCTCATCTCTCTCTCTCTCTCTCTCCTCCGTTTTCAGACAGAAGGGAAGTACTTGTTGAGATTGAAAGGAAGAGAATAGAACTCCTCACTTCTTGTATCACCTTTGAAAGATCTAAACTTATCCCACCAATGCTTTCCTCTATCTTTCCTTATAGAAGAATCTTTCTTGTGCAATGTGTTGTCCAAGAAGAAGGCCACCACGCCAGCAACAAAAGGCTCTGAAGAGAACGGGACATTCACCATATCGTTGAACTATCAAGTAAAGAGTTTCATTAGCTCTAGTCTGGATAGAAAAAAAGAGAGTTGGTTTACTACTACATACCCAACGAGCGCCTGTGTGGACAGGACCATAGCCTTTGATTGCGGTGTACTCATTGAAGTACTGAGGGATTGACAAGCCGAGGAAGACGGAGAAGCCTAAGATGAACTTAGTCCTGAAGCTGTTTAAGTTACAGAACTGAAGAAAACTCAATCCTCCAGCTCCTACGTAGGCAAAGAAGAGACAGTACAAAGCAGCTATTATAGGTGCTGGGATTGACGCAAACACAGCTCCAAATTTTCCTGCATTAACATATAATAGATCATCAGTACAGATACAACTTTAAACAAAAGCCTTTTCTTTTACTTAAAACTTACCGAGAATAGAGAAGAAGATCATGAAGCCTGCAGCTATCTGAACAACCCTTCTACTACCAACTCTTGTCAGTGCTAATAGTCCAGCATTTTCTCTTCACAAACAGAATAAAAAAACAACTTAAAACCGAAATATCCAGAGTATTTAATCAAATGTGGACATGTATCATCTAAGAGATGCTTACATGGAGACAGAGGATCCAGCACCAGTACCAAACAACCCTGATATCAGAATAGCTACTCCCTGATCCACAAAACAAAAACATAATCAGCTCAGAAACAAGTGATTACATTGCAAGATTATAATCTGAAAGTGTGGCTAAGTTACCTGCCAGCCAACACCACGGCTGAGGATAGAAGGTGGCATCATTGTTGCACTTGCATATCTTGAGACAGCGATAAATCCACCCGTTGACTTCAATGATCATCCCCACACAAAAGAAAGAAAAAAATTGAATTAACCAGAATCACAGAGCATAAATCAATTTATTTCCAAAGATTAAAAATGTGACATATACCTCAACTAGAGCAACAAAAGAAGCCATCATCATTGCAAAAGCTTCTCCAGCATCAAACGAAGGTGCACCCCACTGAAATGGCCATGGAACTCTTATCCTGAAACGTTAAAAAAAAAACTAAATTAACAATGAAGATCACTACTGAATCAGCTGAGTTGTAACCACTTACCATGGGGCAGCACCTATGATGCCAGCACGATCAGTTCTGCAACTTGTTTGCGTAGTTGGTGCAGCACCATTGTATGCCCCACCAACTGTAAGAAGGTGAGCATAGATCCATACAATCACCACAGCGAATATTACAGCAAACCGGTCAAACACATTCTTCCCTGATTTTAGCACATGAGGCAAGTACTGCAATAGAGAAACATCAGGAACGTTGCTTTGGGAGTTAAAAGAGATCTATTGTGTTAGATAGTTAAAATTATTACCTGTGAGACAAATACTAGAATGAGAAGCTCAGGCAACCCAATCTCTATGCACTTAGCAACCTGAAATGTAAAAGGGAAGTTAACAACTACACACAACCTGAAATGTAAAAGGTAAGTTAACAACTACACACAAGAAGTGTTTAGTGTTTCAGTGGTACTAGAGAGTAGAGACTTTACCCCTGGGAAACCAAACTCGTATAGACCAAACCCAACGAGACCCACCAGTGGAACAGCTGAGATAGGACTTAAGAATCTGTAAAAACGAAATACAAAGGGAAGTCTTACATATCATTTACAAATGTTTTTAGGACTATCTCCTCCTGCTAGACTAACCTGACAACATTACGCCAGAGGCCACTGAAACCAAGAATCATCTGCAGGGTTGAAGCAACGATCAATGCTCCTTGAGTTGCTCTCATAATCCTCTCAAAGCGCTGCAAAAAAAAAACAACATGATTAATTTGTTGTTTTAACAATAGCACAAAGAAAGATTCACATAAGAATGATAAAAACAGGAAGTGTCACATCATTACGTCTATAGGGTTGGAGGTATCACTGAATCTTCCTGAGAGGATGATTGATATTGTGGTTGGCACAAAGGTGTAAGACGCTCCGATAACAGCAGGCAATCTGGTCCCAAAAGTTGTTTGGAGCAACGTGTTGATGCCGGCAACAAAGAGAATGGTCTGGACCACCTTTGCCTTCTCTTCCTGAGAATCAAAAGCAAGATGCAGTTCAGTCACTAGAACACCATTCAGTATAAGCTCATTGAAGAAGGAAGGCTTACATATCCACCACCCATCTGGGGAACAAGAGCAGTAGGTATGAGGACTGTTGTGCCGAGCATGACAAGGTAATGTTGAAACCCAAGTAGAATAGCTTCAGCTGAAACACACAATCATGAAAGAGACATGTAAGTCGTTGTGGAAACTGCACAGTTCCAAATCTATGGAACTCTTTGTCATTCAGACATCGGTTAACACACTCTAGTAACATCAAACAAAGCTTTATATCCACTAAACGAAGAATCATATTCAGAGACAGCCACAGACAAAAAAAAACAACAACAAATCTTGCCATAGATGCAACAAATCTTGAAATTGGAAGTAACTCTAGTAACAATGAAACAAAGCTTTATATTCATTCCACTGAGAATCTCATCCATGGAGACAAATGGTACTTTTGTCGTTCCGACATTGGTTGAAAGTGGAGGTAACTGTAGTAACATCAGACAAAGCTTTCTATTCATTTTAGACAAAGAAAAAAACACAAATCTTGCAACAGATGCAACAAATCAGACAACAAATCTCGTGTTTAAAGCAAAATTAAGAAACTACACATACACCGACAGATGAAGCCAAAATAAAGAAAGGAAAGAACTTTAGAACTTGCCACAGATGAAACAAATCAGAACAACAATCTTCTTGATTAAGGCAAGACTAAGGAAGCTAAATCTTGTGAAAACAGTTAGGTCTGAGAACTACACTGTACACAGACAGAAGAAGAAGCCAAAATAACAAAAAAAGGAAAGAACTTTGGAGCTTGGAAGCTAGAATAGAAGAAAAAGGAAAGAGCTTTAGGAACTCACGCCAAGGAGGAGGGCTGGTGATGCAATAAGAGATGTTGGGGAGCTGATCTTTTGGAGGATGCGGTTGAGGTTCGTCTGCTTTCGGTGCTGGAGCTCCACCTCCCGCCATGGTTTCTTTATCTCACTCTCTCTTTCTTTCTCTGCAGAAAAGCAACAAATGAAGAAGAAGTTTCAGAGAAAAGCTCCCAGATCGGGGAATCTACCAGAAGCAGAGGTGTAAAATGGTGTAAGTAAGTAAAGCACAAAACTTTATAAATGGGAGAGAAGAGAGAGAGAGAGAGAGAGAGAGGTTGAGAACTCACATCAGTGGCAGCAGCTTCTGGGAAGAAGAGGAGATGAGATGAAAACGAGTAACAACAGTGTATGTTTGTGATGTTTAGGTACAAAAGGTTAAGCAGCAGAGAGAGAGAGAGAGAGAGAGGCTTTAATTTTCTGCAAAAGTCGAGGTAAAAATATTATTTAGTCAAATTTTAATTTTGAATCAATGTAATGTGGACAAAGTCTTGTTGTTAGCAATTTAATTGTGTGAGGAGTGTATCTATTAACGCAATGAATGAACACCTTGTGTAGTTTATATTCCCCTCAGTATAGTTATGTTTTATTTGTACTGTATAATTATAACTTTATATTCTTTAATTTACCAACTTGTATGAAAGAACTCTAATAGTAACAGTTAATATAAAAATAGATATGTGACTATAATAAATACATTACATAATACTATTTTGAATTGAGGAGGTAATGGTAATTTTGTTTGAATTGAAGCTTGTAATCGGATTTTTATTTCTGTTTTGGATCGATTTATAAAATTATTATTCAAAAAAAATATTATTTTGAAATAGAGAGAATCATATTTTTAAGAGGTCATGGATTTTGAACAGGAGCAATGAATCAATAAAATTGCACCGAATTTTGTGATTTTAATAAGAAGTTTATTGTGTAGTTTTGAAACAATTGAGAGGGAGTGACAAATTGATTGGTTGATTAATAAATTCTGTTAGTACTATAAAGATGGAGAAAGATGAAAGGGATGGTGAACAAAGGAAGAGACGAGAGGAATCTCTTTGTTTTCTTTAAAGTGTGCATTTTTTTTAGAAAAGTTTTACTAATTAGAAGTTGTTTAGAGTTTTTAAACTATATCTACTTGCTTAAACATGTTGTCAAATTGTAGCTAAAACTTTTCATAATTCAATAATTCTTGCATCATTTTCTATAAACAGGTTTCTAAAGTGTCAGGTCGGTTACAGGAAAAAAACAAAACAAAATACTCATATACGGGTTTTTGTTCCTTCTCTACTGTAGCATAGTGATTAGTGGTGAATCTGGTGATGTATTATGATGTTTGACTTCTAAGACATTCACGAACCATCAAAGATATATATATATATATATATTTCACTTGATTTTTTCACCTTTATGGTTTGTTTTAATATGCCTAGATAATTTTTGACTAAAATATAAAAATTAAGTGGTAATTAAATAGGCATACAACTTGAAGTTATCCACAGCGTTTGAAGAGTCTTATAGTAGTATTGTACAAATAGTATAAGTAAAGCATAAAACTAGAGATAACGATAGCAACGCATAAACGATAAATGTCACGTCCACCTTTTTGTCCTTCGTAATCTCGTTATCTATTACATAAAAATTCCAATAAAACAATTACAAAGATACTTTGACGTTAAAACGATATTTTTGTAATGGAATTTAGTGGGACATTATATATTCCAGTGGCTACTGGACTCAAACTTTAATTTGGGTAACGAGTACAACTTTATTAAGATCAATATGCTACTACTATTCATAAGAGATGTGTTATTTATATTTTCTTCACTACAACTATTGTTGTTTGTTCTACTAAGCATTAACTCAACGTTTTATCAAAACAATTGATGCATCGTTTTCAAATTAATTTATGGTAATAACTATCACAACTGTAGTCTGTAGTGACCCAACTTGATATATCTTGCCGACAATTTGCAATGTATATCTATATGAACGAAAACCACGTAATTAAACAGCAAAAACAATAAAAACTAGTCACGTTTTACGTATGCATGTACAATGAAATTACTAAGTGTTGTATCGATAACAGTTACATATGTTTGTACTCACTACTCAAGATACGAACATTCAAAAGCTCATGAAATTTTCTTGAACACACGTTATCCATGCGAGCCTTTAAGGCAAACACAACACTGAAATCTTGAAATCAGATATGCATTCATTTACGTCATTTATATAAATGTACTAACTATTTTTTAAAAAAAATTGGTCAAGAATGTACTAACTAATTAAGTTTGAATATCCGACACGTACATGGATATGTAAACTCCGTAATTAATTGATGGCTAAGCAGCTATATATTGTTTTGTAAGGAATTTTGCACGTGATTGAGAATCTGGCTTGAAACATTATACAAGTATAGTAATTAAATCACTAATTAGTGAATTAAGTATTTGAGCAGTACTGAAAACAAATAAAGTATTTAAGCCAATGAGTGTATTCGTAAGAGGGACTTTTCATGTAATTTAGACCATCTCCAATGGTACTCTATAATTTTCTCTATATTTCACTCTAAAATAGAGTAACTCTATTATAGAGTTGGATTTGCTACAATGGTTCACTCTATAATAGAGTTACTCTATAATAGAGTGAAATATAGAGTATTCTTGTTTTTTTACTCTATATTTGGAGTAAAAAAATAGGATTACTCTATATTTCACTCTATTATAGAGTAACTCTATTATAGAGTGAACCACTAGAGCAAATTTAACTCTATAATAAAATTATCTATTTTAGTGCAAATTATAGAGAAAAAATAGAGTGCCATTAGAGATGCTCTTATGGAGCATGACCACATAATCATTGAGATTGGACACTCACAAGTTGTTGTCAATGTCGATACTATCAACTGATGCAAATATTCTGAGTTTCATTTAACAAAAAAAATATTCTGAGTTTCTATTATTATTATTATTATAATCCCCTATATATTAATTGAGGAACATTTGAAAAGATGTAACCTCAATTTTGTATTAATTAAAAGAGGCCCCAATGCATAGGTGGCACTCAATTAGGTAGTCAATTACATTCAATTGAAAAATAAGTAGGTCCACATTCGATTTTTATATGTTGTTAGATACATAAGTTGGTCAAACTATATGATATAATGATATGATATGATATTTTCTTTCCTTAAATAAAACCTACGGAATTACCATAAATGACTAATATATATATGACAATTAATGATTTTAATAATAAAGATTTGATAGCAATTTATATCTCCTCCATCATTTTTTGTTTAATTTTATATTATTAAAATAAATTAAACAATCAAATTAGCAATAAAAATAAAATTTAGATTTTTTCGTATATGTTATATTTTGAATTTTTAAAAACGACAATAAATGACTAAAACTATTAAAATATTATGTTAAAAATTAATGATCAATGGTTTAACATTTTTATTATAAGAAGATACACATGATTTTAAAACCATATTAGTAAAAAATATCATTTAATAATAGAATAAATATATATATATATATATATAGATTAAACACTATATACCATAAGATTACATAAATATTTTAATATCAAAACTTTCTAGGAATTTTCAAGAACATTTATAAATTATAAACTTATTAAAGATTTCAGATTGAAAATTTTGTTATCGATGATTTAAATATTTTGTTATAAAACGATATGAATGATCATAGAACCGTATGATTATAAATTCTTATTTAATAAATAACTATACAAAATATACTATTCTTAGAAAAATAGGTTGGTCCATCTTAACTTATATTACACTTTTTATTAAACTAACTATCGAATTGATAAATAACGTACCAAAAAATGTTTTGCACTTTCCTTAAATAAAAGCTACGAAATTACCTAATATGATTAACGTATATGTGAAAATTAATTATTATGAATAATAAATATTTGATAACAATTTTTGTATTTTAGTTCTTTTTTTTAATTTTATATTATTAAAAGATATTTAAAATCACATTAAATATATAATAAAAACATTTATATTTTTTCTTATATGTTATATTTTGAATTTTTCAAAACGTCTATAAATTATTCGAAATTTGAAGATTCACACTCTCAAAATTTTGTGATCAATAGATTAGTTTTTTGTCATAATAAGTTACAAATGATCATAAAATTGTATTAATATGAACTTTTATTTAATATTATAAGAAGACACATATGATTTTAAAACCATATGAGTAAAACATATCATTTAATAATAAAACATATATATATATAGATTATACTATATACCATAAGATTACATAAATATTTTAATATTAAAACTTTCAATGAATTTTCAAAAACATTTATAAATTATAAACTTATTAAAGATTTCACATTGAAAATTTTGTTATCGATGATTTAAATATTCAGTTATAAAATGATATGAATGATCATAGAACTGTATGATTATAAATTCTCATTTAATAAATGACTATATAAAATATACTATTCTTAGAAAAATAGGTTGGTCCATCTTAACTTACATTATATTTTTTATTAAACTAACTATCGAATTGATAAATAATCTACCAAATATTTTTTTGCACTTTCCTTAATTAGAAGCTATGAAATTACCTAATATGATTAACATATATATGAAAATTAATTATTATGAATAATAAATAATTGATAACAATTTTTGTATCTTAGTTCTTTTTTTTTAATTTTATATTATTGAAAAATAATAAAAAAATCACATTAAATATATAATAAAAACATTTATATTTTTTCTTATATGTTATATTTTGAATTTTTCAAAACGTTTATATATTATTAGAAATTTGAATATTCCCACTCTGAAAATTTTGTGATCAATAGATTATTTTTTTTGTTATAATAAGTTACAAATGATCATAAAATATAATGCATATGAATTTTTATTTAATAAATATTCAAACTAAATAATATATATATATATATATATATATATATTACTAACCGAAATACCGAAAAAAATCGAACCGAACCGAAACCAACCCGATATCCGGATTGAACACCCCTAATCCAAATGAAACCAAACTATTGTTTCATTCTCCAAAATATAATAAAAATAATAACTTAATCCCGCGCAAGGCGCGGGTCTGTTATTATTATTATTATTGTGTTATTGACTTATTATTATTGTGAATGTTAACCCAGTCAAAATAGGTGTAGAAAGTGTGATAGAGAATAGATAAAAAACAAAAGTGTGATAAGAAATTAAAAGCCGACAAAAGAAAAGGATGAAATAGAAATTAACTAATTTGATTTAATCGAAAAAGGAAAAAGTTGGGACAGTGGGAGAGGGAGCACATGGGACGAGAGAGAAGCTTACTTTTGGAAACTACACAATACCCCTAACTCTCATGTGCCTCTGCTTTTTATCCCATAGTATTTTTAGATTTACAATATCATCCAAATAATGCCTAAAACGAAGTGGTTAATAAACATTTTTCATTTTCACATCGCATCGCAGTAAAATTTCAAACTAGCAGTACTGTAAAATATTTGTGCAAAAAGAAGCAATACTGAAAAATGTAAACGTTATCATTTTATATGTTAATTTATATATATCTAAAATTAAACTAACTAAAATATTTTACTAAACAAAAAAATTGAGAGTCCATGTTTTTTACTTTTACAGTATGAAAAATTCACACAGATGTATCATCCCCTATATATTATTTGAGAAGCATTACAACATTTTTTTGTAGCCACATGTCATCACTAGAATGATTCTTAGAATCCTTAGAGAAATATGTTAGTCCATCTAAATATATAATAAACTTTTTATTAAACTAACCATAAATACATTATTAATGTGCTTCATTATTTCCATAAATAAAATTACGAAATTACCTAATATGACTAAAGTATATATGACAATTAATGACTTTGAATAATAAAGATTTGATAAAAATAAGTGTATGTTATATTATTTTGTTTAATTTTAAACTATTAAAATAAATTAAACAATCATAGTAACCATTTAATAAAAATTAAAAAAATTCTTTATATGTTGTATTTTGAATTTTTAAAAACGAGTATAAATTAGTAAAACCATTAAAAGTTTCACATTCAAATTTTGTGATCTATGCTTTAAACTTTTTGTTATGACATGATACAAATAATTAAAAAATCATGTAAGTTGAAAGTGTCATTTAATAAGTATTAAAAATAATATATATATAAAAATATATATGTATATGTATATGCATATTAAATTATATGTCATATAAGAAAATAAATAAATATCTTAATTTTGAAATTTACTTTTAACAAAAAAAATTTGAAAAAATATTGACAAATTAATTTTTAAAAATATTAGAAATTACATAAACTATTAATCCCACAGTGAAAGTTTTGTTATCAGTAATTTAAATTTTTTGCTATAATAGATACAAATAATAATAAAAACATGAGCAAAAAGCATCATTTAATAAATATTAATATTAAAATATACTATATATATATGTTACTATCATTTAAATTTAATTATATACCATATCAAATAGAAAAAAATATTTTTTTGGATTAATAAAATTTATTTATATGTTCGCACCAACTTAATTATATAGGTAATAGTTACTGACTTTTTAATTATTCAATATATATTTATTGTTTCATAATAGGTTAGAAATATATAATATATAAAATAATTTATAAATATAATGTTTATTCCGCGCAAGGCGCGGGTCTTAACCTAGTGTAAGATTATACGGTTTGTCGAATTAGTTTATTTCGATGTAGAAGTTTTATCAATTTTGAATATTTTAGTCCTAGTTTGACAGATTATAGAACCATCAACACTACCATTGTTGATGCTCTTTTAGTTTTACTGGTAGTCGTTTGTTGTAAATATGGTTTTCTATACTCGTTTGTGATAATTAATCCGGTAAATATGCTGCTAAGTGTTTTACACAAATGTACAGTACTATAGTTTTGATAATTCTAATTAGGATGTCGACAGACGCTGGCTCATGGTTGGTTTAGAGGTACGAGCCAGCCTGCTCCAGTCTTTCTCTGTTCTCTTCCCCATACCAAATAAAAAAAGTTGTATTGTAATCATGTAATTTATGACGTGATGTATAAGTGTGGCATAGCTATATCTTTTGACCTTCTATGGTTACAAAAAAGCTAACTATTTTCTTTTTAAGCTAAGGAAACGTCGGTCTGAGTAATAAAAGTACACATCTTTAACCTGTCTAACCGAAAGGTGCTTTTGATATAGAAAACAAGAAAAACAGAGAAAGGTACTTTTGTTTTGAGCCGGAGCAGGCCCATGTTTTGTAAGACTTGGCTATCTGGGCCATTCAAATTTCATAAGATCCGGCTATCCGGCCCATTAATACTAGTTTATCAACCCCAAATATAAATTCGTTGAAAACAAGAAACGTCAAGAATTAGTTCTCAGACTCTTAAAGTGGAGAAAAAGTAGTTTACAACTTTCAGATCATATGATTATGTAACTCAAAATCACAATGATTAGCAAGTTAATCGAATACTCTTATACCTCATTACATATTGGTTTAAGGCATAGACCAAATTAAACATGCATAACACTCTTAACGTCAATGGCAATAAATACACTTGCGGCTCAAGAATTGAAGAATACGTGTGTTGTGTTCTGATGACTGTACCTCTGGTTCATCATGATGATGCTGTCAGCTCAAGTCTGGTTGAGGTATTCGGCAGTTGCGTAACTCCCAAAAGCAGTGCATAATGGCTACTCTTGCATGATGTTACAACGCTTGTAAGCAACGATGTGGCTCAAGAGCCAATTTAGTCATGAGTTCGATGAGTTTTATTAAAGATGCAAAACATTAAATTTCGATGAAAGCATGTGTTTAGGCGACTATATGCTTCATTTTCTGATCTCTTTTTTTCTTCGGTTCAAAATTAGGAAACCTTGATTGATACTTGCATATTCTGTGCTCCGTGAAGAACATGTCTAGGAGCAATCGGTGGGTGAAGAAGACAATCGACTCGCTCAAATGGCTTCTGTAGTGTATTAAGATCTCATTGTGAAAAGTTAAATGTTTGTGTCAAGAGAGACAAATGATTGATCACTTGTACTTTGTTGATAGTGATTTGACACTGGACAATGTAACGACAAGAATTCACATTACTAGCATATAATAAAATTACTTATTGTCGGGGGTAGGTCAGGGCATTCGAACCGGAATCGGCCAGAATAACCGGAACAACTCACAATTGTATTATTATATAAATTGATCGGGTTTTGCAAACTTTAACATACACTTTATTAATTATTATTAATTTTTTAAAAATCAACTTGCTATAAAAATATACATATTTTCTAACAAAAATAACAATTCACTTCTATTTTTGTCCGCTAAAACATAGCAACATTCATATACATAAGAAGAATGTTACATTTCTCTTGATTTACAGAGAAATACTATATTTTCTTCTATAAATGTTGGATAGTATAAAATTTATCTATTTCAAACAAAACATTGGAGTGTAATTCACATTTATTTGAATATGTTCCACTAAAATATAGAACTGTTATATTTCTTTCTATTTATATAAAATATTATATTATTTTATATAAATGGTGGATAATATAATACCCATATTTTTTGGTGAACACCAAAACCATCGACTGCAATAAAAAATTATAGGTACAACGAAAGCAAATTTGGCCGAGCGGAGAATTAAAATAATCGCTAGTAAACCGCTGAAAATAAAATTTGGGAACCAGTTGACGCTGAAAAAATCATCGTTTCTTTCACCTCTCGCAATCAACCACAAGTCAAGAAAAGCAAGCTGATGTTGTTTCATGAATGCGTGCTGGGATGTGTTTTGCCGTGGTGATAGTTCAAATTTTCTGCCGCAACCACTGGTTTTGGCGTTCACCAAAAAAAAACAAGGGTAATATTTATCTATTTTAAAAAATATTCGAAAGAAACTCATATTTATTTTATAAATTTTCTATTTCTAAAACAAGAGGATTGGAATGATCTTATCTTTGTCCTCAGAAAACTTTAGATTTTTTTTTGTTTAAATCTAAATAAAATTTTAACAAATCACGGATTTTATTATGTTTTTAATTTAAGAAAAGAAAAGAAAGTCAAAAGAGCTATTAAAAGGGTGAAAAAAACCATCCAAAATCTCTCAAATGTCACCTGAAAAAAAGTAAAAAAACAAACAAAACGCTGCCCGAAACTCATGCCCGAACTGCCCGACTCCTTCCAAAGTAGTAATCCCCCTTTCTCTCTCGACTCTATTTTTTTTTCTTCTCGTTGATAAAAAAAAAACTCTCTCTCTTTCTCTCTCTCTTTCTCTCGCTCGCTGGATCGAAAAAAAAAAAAAAAATCAAAGGCGGCTTTCGATTCGCGTTCTTCGGTCTCCGCCTCTCAACGGATTAATCGTTCTTCTCGTGGTTAGATATTCGCGGATCAGGTACTTGAATTTAAAAAAAGGAATCGTAATCGTATCTTCTTCTTCTTCGATTAATTAGGGTTTTCAATCGAATCGAATTGTGTATTTTGAAAAAGGGGAAAAAAAAATGAGAGACGTCGTCTATGCATGGGAGGGGGCTTTCTGAGGATAGGAAGAAAGGTCATCGTCGGCTTATGTTTAGACCTCCTTCGCGTCTAATTTCAAGCTTTGAGGCTTCTGGTTCTTCCTCTCTATCTCTCTCTTCACCTTCTTCCTTCTCTAAGGTAATCAATTCTCCCTTTTTCCACCTTGATTGCTCGAGGATTGGTTCAATTGGATTTAAAGTTTTGATTTTTTTAATGTTTTCGGCTTTGATTGGTTCAATTGGATTTAAAGTTTTGATTTTGATGATGGTTATTGCAGGACGGGAGGAGGATTAGTGTTGGTGACTGTGCTCTGTTTAAGCCGCCTCAGGATTGTCCACCGTTCATTGGTTTGATCCGTTTGCTCGTTCCGGAACGAGAAGGAGGAGGCAGCTTTAAGGTTCGTGTGAATTGGCTGTACCGACCCGGTGAGTTGAAGCTTGGGAAGGGCGTCCTTTTGGAGGCTCAGCCTAACGAGATCTTTTATTCCTTTCACGAGGATGAGATACCTGCTGCGTCTTTGCTTCATCCGTGTAAAGTTACCTTTCTTCCCAAAGGCGTTGAACTCGCATCCGGAATCTCTTCGTTTGTTTGCTGGAGGGTTTATGATGTTATGAATGAGTCTATTTGGTGGCTCACTGATCAAGATTATATCGATGTGAGTGAGATCGTAATCATTATTATCCAATTGTTGTTCTCTTCTGTTTCTTCTCTGGTTTTGACAACCCTTTTTTTTGTTTCTTTGTGCAGGAACGTCAACAAGAAGTAGATAACTTATTGCGTAAGACTCGTTCCAAGATGACATTACAGCAGGGTGGTCGTTCTCCTAAGTCAACGAATAGTCCGACAACATCTCAAGCGAAAACGGGAACAGAAGGTATGCAGAACAGCAGCTCCTCTTCTTCACAGGGTAAAGGAAGGAAGAGAGAGCGTGGTGATCAGGGTTCTGAATCTGTGAAAAGAGAACGCCCAAGTCGGATTGATGATGGTGGTTCTGGTTTTGTAAGAACAGAAAGCAGTTTGAAGTCTGAGATTGCAAAAATTACTGAGAGAGGGAGGCTAGTGGATTCTGAAGGGGTTGAGAAATTGGTACAGCTCATGCTGCCTGAGAAGAATGAGAAGAAAACAGATTTGATTGGGCGATCCATTCTTGCAAGCGTTGTAGCAGCAACAGACAAGTTTGATTGCCTCAGTCGTTTTGTCCAGCTGAGGGGATTACCTGTTTTTGATGAGTGGCTACAGGAAGTTCATAAAGGGAAAATTGGGGATGGGAGCAGTCCCAAAGACAATGGTAGATCAGTGGACGATTTTCTTTTGATCTTGCTGCGTGCTCTTGATAAGCTGCCTGTGAATCTCAATGCTCTTCAGACTTGCAACATTGGAAAGTCTGTTAACCATTTGCGATCACATAAGAACTCGGAAATCGGGAAAAAGGCAAGGAGCTTGGTTGATACATGGAAGAAACGTGTTGAGGCAGAAATGGATGCCAAGTCGGGATCTAATCAGGGTGCATCTTGGCCTGGAAGATATCGTCAGTCTGAAGTTTCTCATGGCAGTAGACATTCAGGTGTATCTGCTGATGCAGCCAGGACATCAGCATCTCATCAACATCCTTCTAAGTCCGTGTCTGTCATAATACCGTCAGATAACAACATGAAGTCTGCAACCACATCTCCAAGTTCTACTAGATCAGCACCATCACTTGGAACAGGTGTAGCTGTCGTTAATGATGGGCAGCAAAGAGATACTGGTGCAGTCCATAGGGAAGTTGGGCTGAGCAGGAGCTTCTCATCACAAAGAACAGCAACTGAAAAGACTCCTGACATACCTATGGCTGAAGGTTGCAGTAACAAGTTAATTGTTAAGCTGCCAAAACGTGGTCGCAGTCCGGCACAGAGTTTTAGTGGAGGTTCCTTTGAGGATCATGCAGCTGGTAGTAGCAGGGCTCCATCACCTGTTCCTTCAGAGAACAATGATACAAATCGACCTAATTTTAGCCTTGATGGGTCTAGTAAAATAGAAGATATTATCAAACCCACGTCTCCTACCTTAGGAGATGTTGTGAAAACTGGAAAAGGGGATAGTGGATCACACAGCTCAATGAATGCCTTGATTGAAAGTTGTGTCAGGGACTCTGAGGCAAATGCATGTGAGGCTGGTGTGGATGACGTTGGAATGAATCTTCTAGCTTCTGCTGCTGCTGATGAAATTTCCAAATCCCCTGTTGCATCACCCGCGGTATCCCTGGTTTCAGATTCCTTGATGAATGATATTTCAGAGAACCATACAACAGGCTTGCCTAACGAGCAAGCTGAAGCTCTTGCCAAGGATCTCACCATTGTTGAACATGTCGGTAGTAGTGGCGAGCAGTTGGCCTCTGTAGTGAATGTGAATGATTCTAAGCCCTCTGATTCAGAAATGGAAGAGTTGCAAAGATTGGTGGATCAGTGCCTAGAAAGCAATGAAAATTCAGATGATATTGCCCCAACCGCTGGGCCCACATCAGGCATTAGGGGAAACATTTCTGATGATGGTGATAGTCGGGTAGTTGCTGACGTAAAGACTGAAGAGATATCAGAGACAGATGGAGTGGCAGATACAGTGCTGAGGACAGGAAACTCTGCCTTACGTAAATGTAAAACCGTTGGCAAAAGTCAAAATGAGGATACTTTGACTGCTGAAGATTCACACTTGGAGGCTGCTGGTGGTGCTCAGGTGGAAGATAAACCAAAGGTGATATTAAGTTCTGAGCTAGTTAATAAAATGGGTGAAGTGGTTTCAGTTTTGTCAGAGTTTGCCAAGGATAGGAGTACTGAAAATGTTGATAGATCGATGCCAGAGAAATTGTCTGATGATAATGATTGTGGTGGAACAGCTAACGATCGAAAGGCTGCTTGTACATCAGTGGAAACTTCTGCGCCAGCTGAATGTAAAGCCATCGTATTATGTCCCAAAGTAGAATCCTTGGTTGTTGCAAATTCACACTCTGATAACAAGGAAGAGCATAAACCCCCGGTAGTCTTGAGTTCTGAGTTGGATAAAGAAACGGCTGAAGATGTAACTGTTTCGTCCGAGCTCCCCAAGGGCATAGCTGCAGAAAAGATGGACGTGGGGATTAATCATGTGAACCAGACAGATAAACAGAGCAAGCCTGTGACAGCGCATCTGTACTCATCTTTAACTAACGGTGAAGTTGAGCATGTAGAGGCATCTCTAAAGAGTGCTGAAGTCGGAAAACGGTGCGCCACGTCAACATGTGACGATGGGGATGAAGCCGAGGAATGTACCTCTGTTGCCAAAGATGTTCCTTCAGTTTCAGCTTCAGCTTCAGCAGGGTCAGAGCTAGAAGCCAGAGTTGAATTTGATCTAAATGAAGGTTTCAGTGGGGATGATACACGAGATGGGAATTCAAATAACTTCTCTGGATCATTATCTTTAACACCTACTCCTTTACAGCCCAGTCTACTTCCTGCATCCGTTACAGTTGCTGCTGCTGCAAAAGGTGCATTTGTTCCGCCTGATGATCTGTTGAGAAATAAAGCAACTGTTGGCTGGAGAGGATCTGCTGCCACTAGTGCCTTCCGGCCACCTGAGCCAAGAAAAGTCCAAGAGGTGGTGCCACTAAACATGAATAATGTGGCTTCCTGTGATGCTTCGACAACTGCTGGCAAGCAAACAAAGACATTCTTCGACTTCGACCTAAATGTACCGGATGAAAGAGTTCTTGAAGAGCTGTCTTCCCAAAGATTTGCCAATCCCGCTGGTGTACTGGATCTTGATCTAAACAGACTTGATGATCCAGCCGATATGAATAATCATACAGTAAGCAGTGGTCATCGGGTGAATTCAACTTTTCAACAGACAAACTTATCTTCTGGTGGTAGTAGGGATTTTGATTTAAACGATGGACCTGCTGTTGATGATGTTAACGTTGTTGAGTCATCTCTGGGTTTTAGTCAAAATTCCCGAAGTGCACAGCCAATGATCAGTGGAATAAGGCCTGGCTTCTCATCTTGGTTTCCTGCTGTTAACAATTATTCAGCAATGAGCATTCCTCAAGTCTTGCCTGAACGTGGCAATGGACCGCAGAGAATGGTTGGTCCAACATCTGAAGTTTCATCATATACACCTGATATGTACAGAGGCCCTGTTTTACTGTCTTCTCCAGCAGTTTCATTCCCACCATCAGCATTTCAGTATCCTGGGTTTCCTTTTGGTTCCAGCTTTCCTCTTTCCTCAGCAAATTTTTCAGGTGCTTCAACACCATACATGGACTCTTCATCAAGTGGCAGGCTATGCTTCCCTCCTGTCAACTCTCAAATATTGGGTCCAGGAGTTGCCATCCCTTCTAACTACCCAAGGCCTTATGTCGTGAATCTCCCAAACAGCAATGGTGGAGTTTCGGACAGCAACAATGCAAAATGGTTGAGATCTGGTCTTGACTTGAACTCTGGACCAGGAGGGCATGAAACTGATGGCAGAGATGAAGCAGCACTTGTACAAAGACAGCTATCTTCCTCTGGTTCTTTACCCTTGAAAGATGAAGCAAGAATGTATCAAATGTTTGGTGGTACTCTCAAGAGGAAGGAACCAGACAGTGGTGGATGGGATGGATACAAGCAACCCTCTTGGCAATAACAAACCTCAGAATCTCTTTGTAGGCCGTTGCACTAAGCATGTAAGCATATTTTTACTCTCTTCTTTCAGCTCTACCATCTTCTGTTTCTTTCTTTATATTATCTCTCGCTGACTGTGTTTCTAATTCATCTTTGTTGGCTCTTAGGTACTCTTGAAGATAAAAGCAGACGCTAACTTAGTTCCTTATCTCTTTTAGAGATGCAAGCGAGTGTTTAGTTTATGTTTTTTTTTTCTCTTTTTTTTTTGGAGCTCTGCTGTAAAAGAAAAAATGATGGTCATTGTTGGTATGAGACTGGTAAAATCTGACATGGTTTGTGTATTATATAGTCAGCAGCAACTCTTTTGTAGATTTTTTTACTTGTGGTTAGTTATGGTTGAATCCACATTTCAGAACTTTTAGTCTCTGTTATAACAAAATGGCTCATATATTGCAATAACAGGTAGTAACTGATTGTACCATCTGCTAACTCACAACCCACCTGTGTACATAGTTCCTCCAAAAATCTCTCTCTCCCCTGCGGTTTTCCCTTGGTGGTTGAAAGCTTGGGATTCAAGAGAGGTTTTGCAGAGGAAGAAAATGATTACTGTGCTGCAGAAGCCATGTAACAACCAAAGGGGAGATTTTGTACCACTTCCTGGTACAATATAGGGAACAGTTACAGCAAACAAAGCAAGACTTTGGGTTAAGAAACTCCACTATACAGCAAACTACGCAGCTCTTTTTGATTTGAATGTTTCATTATACCTTGAGACAAAACCGTGCAAATGGTTGTTCTGAGATTCCTTAAAGAACCTGCATTGCTTCCACTCCACTGATCCCAAGCATTCCAACATCATTTGCACCATCTCCAATTGCCAGTTTTGACTGGTCTTGTCACCTATGCAATTATGGAACCTTCAAGTAGCTAACATTACCGTCTCAAAATCTTGAGATGTTCTACATATTCTGTGCCTTGTGAAGAACATGTTTAGGAGCAATCGGTGAGTGAAGAAGCCAAATGTCACTGGAAGCTACTCAAATAGCTTCCGAGTCTCATTGTACAAAAAGTTAATGTCTGTGTCAAAGAGAGACAATGATTGACTTGTACTTTGATGACAGTGATTTGACACTGTACAATGTAACCAAAAGATCCTCGCATAAAAATCATAACCAAACATAACTTGTTGTGGAGGGTAGGTCACCACATTCAAACCGTAATCAGCCAGAATAAACCGGATCAAATCACAAAATTATTATATAAACTGATCGGTTTTGTAAACTTGTGGAAACAACTTATTCATGCTTATAATTTTAGTTTGCTTGCTATATAGATAATCTCTCTTCTAGTTTTTTTCCACTAAAAATAGAATTTTTCAAATACATAGGAATTTTACTCCATTTTTTTACGACACTTATTTTATAAGATAAGTATTAGTCATGGCTGATACGTTCCAAAGAGAAGCTCTCTCAGACCAGATCTGATCTACATGGAAAAAAGAAAATTTCAATATTTCTTATCTTCTTGGCAAGAGAATGTGCACATATCTAAAGATACAGAAAATGAAGATTTTACTCCAATATGTTATATTTTTTTTTTCTATTTTTAGATGAATGTTATATTTTCTTGGCTCATTAGGGTCAATATACATTGCAACTTTTGGAATTAGGGGAATGGACTTTATTTATAAATAATTTGCGAACAGGTCGTGTTGCTAGGTTGGAATGACTAATTTGCCCTACGACACTTCAGCTTAAAATACTCCAACGCTTACCTGCAACCGGCTATATTTTAAATTATAGGTTTCACGTTAGTGGAGGGAAAAGAAGACGTAATGCATGAAAAAGGAGACGTGGCATTTTAAAAAACCACATCAAAACCTGATTTGTTTCCAGTATATAGATATGTTTCTTCTCACATCTACGTCACATTTTTGTTAAAGGAATTGTGAAAAAGGGAATTATGTGTGTATTGGTTAACAAATATTCCGATAGATTAACCAGAGATATTTAATGTGAGTAGTAGTAATGGAGGTGAGCCGTCGGGACGACTATAAACTGGACTTTTCTGAATTACAAGGTTAGTTAGATATGCTGAACATCAACGATGTAAAAAAAGTTAATACATGTATGTTACTGTGTGTAGCATAAAGTAAATAATTAAACGACATCGTTTACACATCCTGTAATAATGCATCAGAGATATTTACACCCAAAATATGTGATTCTCCTCAATTCGGTTACTATGGCTTAGATAGTGAAAGGATAATCAGTATGAGCAACATATTTTTGTCACTGTATCTATACATACAACCCTAGTCACATCAATATGTAACTTAAGGAGGTGATGATTACACGCTTCGTCACTTAAATACACTCGTTCGTTCTAGGGTCATCACTGTGAATTTCACTATAAATAAGCAGTAAGTGGCAAGCCACAGAGTGTAGAAACCAGCTTTGAAAGTGAACCTGATTATATTTGGGGACTGCTACATGCTTATTAATCAAGTCTGAGAGCGCTAGTACAACGGTACGGAGTGAAGGTGAGTTAAATGTTCCTCAAAAAAAGTCATTGAATGTAACCATTAATGATGGCTTTACTCCTCAACAAGGATTTTAACCGTTAAAAACTGAAACAATAATAACCTGAAATTAAGCCTGTAATCCCGTTTATAATTTTTATAACCGGTAACTTATTATTTATTTTCTTCCTTCTATTGTTTCTTTACAGATGGGTCAGCTTGTCCGAATCCAGAGTGGAAACTGGAAAAAAAGTCTCTCCGGAAATTGGCAATTCGAAGGGGATCCATCAGAAGTGGAGCACTATATAGTCGCGCAGAACAATGAAAAAATCGAGTCGTTTACAAGTCTCATACGTGAAGAACTCGTTATAGAACCAGAATGCCCCATTGCTTTGACATATCAACTCCCAGACGCAATGCTGCAGGGAATTGTATCTAATTCTCAACCAGCTAACATAATAACTTCTGAAGATGTCGAAGTAGTGATGAGTGTCCAAGAGTGGACAAAAGGAGTCCTACTTTGTATAACCTACGGGTCTCTTAATGTGGCTAGGTACGAGTTCCTGTGTAGAACTCCTTTCATAGTTGGCAACACCACATATTTAGACGGAACCGTTTCGGAAGAGGTTCATGTAGCCAATATAAAAGGTAATCGGTGTAATATATTAAGAAACTGGTAACAAGATTTTGACATAGGTACGGCAAATAAAAGGCTAAATTCATTTGATATTTGCACAGGTATGGTGGGCAATGACGTCATAATGTGTAGTGAGACTTTACTGAGGCATCTAATGAGCGATGAGATGTTGTTCCTCCTTTACCGTTTCTCGTTTGAGGTTGAAAAGGCAAGAGGATTTCCATTATGGCAGGGAGCAAGCTATGAAAACAATCCAGACGAGAGTAAGCGATACTGGGAATATTTCAATATAATAACAGGTTACTGAATAATTCCTATAGTTTAGACGTCCCCTAAGTCTAACCCTTACGCAATCCTGAAATTTACGACGTTCAAAAGCCGAAGAAGAATTAAGCGGTCATGCATGGTATTGTGGAAAACGTTATATCCTAAAATTAATTAACCACCGGCCCAACACTTTCCAAATGGGAGGATCTTAAACAGAACTAAATGATGATGATTACCCTTAAATTCAACTAATCCTCCCTAAAAATTATTGTTGCATCCAAAATATATATATAGATAATGGCCTAGGTGTCGTTTCTCCTTGTGTAATGGAGTTCGCAATAACCGAATATTTTAATGAATAACCGAATACTATGAATTAAAATCCAGAAAATGAGGCAGAATAACCGACTTTAGAAATATAATACAGTGATAATATTACTAACTGCATAGTGGTCCAAAATATTTAAAGACATAATATGACTGGCAGATAACCAACTAGGTGAGGGCGATGCATCTGATGGATCAACATACTTCAAATCTGACTGGCAAGAGTGTGAGGTTGGACCAGAATATTGGGAAAATGTGAGTAACCGTAATTACAATCAAGGGGAAGCACAGTCGGAGACTGGTGATGGCCAAGCAGGGGGAAATTGTGCAAACAGAGATGTAATTATGAATGACGAAGTTACGGTTGATGCGACCCCTAATGTTGTCGAGGTGGATAATTCCTCAACGGGTTCAACAAGCAATTGTAATCAACGGAAGCCAGGGGACACCCTATATAATCCAATAAATGTAACAGTTGCAGACGAAAATAATGAGGGTAAGCATCTCGACCACTTTTAAAAGCTTTATGGCAAACGATTTTGAAGTATTAATTGAAAATTTGAGGTTAAATCGTTGTTATAAATATAGGGAACAATCTACGTCAGGAGACATATATAACGAAAGACACGAGAGTGAGCGGAGGAGAAGTAGGAGGCGAGCCCAGTTATGTACATGTAACTGATGATTCTGATATACCCGCCGTCACCATACCTGTGGGGAGGGAAAGATTGATAATAGACGAATCTTCTTCGGAAATTGAAGCAAACGAAGGTGGTGAGTAGGTGTTTTTTTATGTTCAAGTTGGACCAACATATTAATCATGTGATTATATACATTTTAGATGAATTTGAACAAATATGATATACAATAATTAAGTATAGAAAAACACATAACACTTAAATATGAAAGATGTAGAAAATTCTGAGTAGATAATATGTTTTTTTTTAAAACTCACAGGTCCTGCTATAGGAGCCAATAACCCGGATGTTGTGAACGTTGGGATGATATTCAAGTGCAGAGAAGATTTCAAACAGCATATGGCGATGTATGCAATCCGAAATAAATTCAGATTTCGGAATAGCAGATCCGCCCCTGGAGGGATGGTTCTCCGATGCTTTAGCCACACGTGTAGTTGGAGAGTGTATGCGGCAATGTTAAAAAACACGCAGTTGTACGAGGTCCGAAAAGTTAATTTAGCACATTCTTGTAGTGTTGACGATCGTTCTGGATACCAGTCGCAAGCAACAACTACGGTCATTGGGGGGATGATGAGGGGAAAATTTGCTGGTCGAGGAGGGGGCCCCCGGCCAAATGAAATTAGGGAAGCTATGCAGGGTGATCACGAGGTTCACATTTCATATTGGAAAGCATGGAGATCCAGAGAGGTAGCTTTAGACTACGCAAAGGGGTCATGTGGTGCTTCTTACAATCTCCTCCCGGCCTACCTTGAGAAGCTAGTACATGCTAATCCCGGGAGTATTGCTGATATCCACACCGAGTATGCAGAAGGGATAGGGCATAGATTCAAATATATGTTTCTGGCTATGTCTGCAAGCATTGAAGGTTATAAATTCATGAGGAAGGTAGTAATAGTTGATGGCACACATCTAAGAGGCAAGTATGCAGGATGTTTGTTGACTGCTTCAGCTCAAGATGGTAATTATCAAGTATTTCCATTAGCGGTGGCGGTCGTGGATGGAGAAAACGACAAAGCTTGGGAATGGTTTTTTAGGAAACTAACACAATTCATCCCAAACAACGACGATGTTGTATTCGTGTCTGATCGAAATCCATCAATATACCACGGCATTGCAAAGGTTAGTTTTGATAAATTGGCGAGTAAAATTAATTTTACAAGTTCTGGAAGATTTATAACGTGCTGTAATATGTATATTCAATTTACTATAAACCAGATATATTTTAATGTTGCCGGTAAGACGATTTAGAATTTAAAACTGTTCGAGTTTAATTATAAAAAAATGAAAATATTATTTTACACACCTGAATAAGTAATCACCACGCACTTGTTTATTCCAGGTTTATCCGATGGGCCGGCATTGCGCATGCATTCTTCACCTTAAAAGGAACATAAGGACGTATTTCAAAGACAAGCACTTGGGGTACTTGGTGGGGAAGGCAGCAAGAGCGTACAGCCTCTCAGACTTTTACAGTACTTTCAACGAGATTAAAAACGTTAATGCATCCTGTGCGGAGTACCTAATGGGAATTGGTTTCCCACATTGGACGAGATCTCAATTTGAAGGCAACCGTTACAACATTATGACGAGTAATGTGGCAGAGACTTGGAACTCCGTTTTGCGAGAGGCTAGAGAATATCCAATACTTTCCCTCATTGAATATATAAGAGCAAAGCTGATGTCGTGGTTTGCTGCAAGGAGGCAACTCCAGCGGGGGGATGATAAGATTCTCACACCGCATGTGGATGATCTTGTGGCATCTAACTTTGAAAGGAGTGGGGGCCTTTGGGTCACCCTCATTGGGGAAGATCAATATGAAGTGCGAGATAAGGAGGGAAACACATGGCATGTTAATTTGGCAGAGAAAACCTGTAGTTGTTGTGAATTTCAAGCGCTACTAATTCCATGCACTCACGCCATTGCCGCGGCCACAAGGTACAAAATCAGGGTCGATTCCCTTGTTGCAGAATATTACACTTTGAGAACCTACCAAGCAGCGTACAGTAAATTAATATATCCGGTTGTCGGGTACGAAAGCATTGAAATTCTGTCGAGTGACAGTTCTGAGAGCCAGTTAGAGGTTAACCCACCAGCATGCAGGAGGCCACCAGGGAGGCCTAGAAAAAACCGGATTTTATCAAGAGGAGAATTTGAGGTACTAAGTACAATGTCTTTGCGATTGTAAATTGTGTAAGATTAAAAGTTATAGAAGAAAGTTACCTTTGTCCAGTAAATATTTTTTAACCACCAATATTTCTTTCTGCAGATGAGAGGGAAGAAGAAACAAACTATGTGCAGTAGATGCAAGTGCAAGGGGCATAACCGGGTTACGTGCAAAATGCCTATATGATCTGTGTTAATATGGTTACGCAAAGTTGTTGACTCGGATGATGAAGGTGTATGTAAGTATTGGGGGGTCGTAGAACTGGATAAAAATCGTTAATGATAGCAATGTAAAATATAAACCAGTTCATGGGTTGTGGCAGGTCTATCTAGTTTCCCGAGTTTGTACAATAAATAATAATGACAACTTGCATTGTCAAGTAAGTGTGTCTGTAAGATAAGGTTATTGTTCTACATTACATTAAGGGTTTTAAGTAAGTGTGTATGTAAGATAATAAGATGTTTCTACGTAACTTTATCTTATAATGGGCTAATCTGCGGTTTAGTATATAAACAGCTAATGTTTTACTTTCATGTAAATTCCCAAGAAAAGCAGTGAAAATATGCAAGTCTAAGAAATTAAACGTTGCTACTTTATATCTGCCACGCCTGTATTAAACTCATTATGCGGTGATGTAGACAGGTAGGCGGCAAACGTAACCATCAAATATATATAAGCGATTTAATTGATATGACTAGTCAATAATAATGGAACTATATAGTTAGAGAATAGTTTACATAAAATAATCTTGGAAGAATATAATTACGATATTATATTTTATTTGTAATTGACCCCGCATCTAAATATAGATATGTAAAGCAAAACGGTATAACCATAGTAGGATACAAATTGGAGACCCTATCTGTAAATCAAATTGGCATTTGAGTATCCTTCAAACACAACGCATAACCAGATATAATTATGCTTTCTAGGCTAATATTGTGTTTTAACAGTGGTCGTGTTTAATTATTAGTTTCATTTCGATGGTAACATAATTTTCATCTAACTTTTCCAAGTAAAACAGACTAAATATATTGTTATTTTTTGTAAATAGGTGGTATTGTTATAGTATTTTGGCAAACAATTAAACGTACTAAACACTGGTTACGGTGCCTATTCAACAAAATAGTGAACATATATACCATAATCGATGCAATAAGATGTGTGGTCTTAGCGGCAACAATATTATTTTATCTAAACACCGGTTGAAAAAAAATAAGCAAAGGTCACATGGCATCCACGTATTCCAACTTACTTACTATTGTAGATATTTTGTGTTGTTAGCTTACTACCAAAGACTTCAGGTTCAGAGAACTGAAGATAATGACAGTATTAATAAATAAAACAAAATGTCGAGGGTGTTTTGTCATGTCAGGAAGCAGGTAATGATGATACCCTAGCCCTAGATAGGCTGCGCGCATTAAATGCAGAGATTTGGGTTAGATTTTGTGACTTAACTTACAAGTGTAGGTAATACCGGTTGGTAAAGGTTATAGTTGGCTTTATATACGCAGTCCCACTAGCATATTTGCAGCACAAAAATATTCTAATAACACCGGATAGTAGGGAACCTAGCAGAGAAGGACTGGAGATAACTTCAAGTGATACTAGTAAAAAAGATTTCGATAAGGTAAGGCCTCAATGAAACAATAAATTAAAAGATATGTCTGAAACGGTTTTTCGTACAACTTCTGAGGCACTAGCTTCGTATAAGATTAACTTTAATCCTTTATTTACCCCCTGCTGATGATCTTCATTATCACACTACAGAGATGTCGCGTCTAGTGAGGGTTGCAAAAGGCCAATGGAGGAAATCAGGAGAAGGCGTTTGGAGGTTTGAACGCGACTCTGCCGTCCTAGGGCATGACATTCTGGTCGGGAGAAACGACCATGTGGAGGCTGTTAAGGGGATGGTGAGGGGTGTTTTTAGGCTTCGTGCAGAAACACCTCTGCTACTTACCTTTCAGCTGCCACAATGGTTGCTTGAGCCGCACGGAGCTACATACCCCCCACAAAACATTGTAACAAATGCGGATGTGGAGATGATGATCTCCGTTCATGAATGGAATACGGAGCCAAGATTATGCGTAATATTCGGAGCGGAGGAAGTTGCTACATACCAGTTCAGATGCAGATCGCCATTCACCATCGGTACTCGAAATTTTCTGGCCGATGGTGTTACAGAGGAGCAACACGAGGCTGTTGTTTTGGGTAAAACTTTGTACTTTTTGAAGATATGATTTACAAGTTTCGTTACTCAAGTTTTCTTTTTGCAAAGGTTAGTAAGAAACAACACATAACGTATCACACACTCCGTATGCAGATATGGTAAGAGGCAAGGAGTTTGTGTGTAGTCAAGGGGCCATGGCTGAGATCTTTGAGGAATCTGAAATGGTGCTCCTCTACCGTTTCTCTATGGAGATTGAAAAGGCGAAAAATAGTCTTGACCTAAACCTAGGTCCTACCATTGAAGCTGCTGACCACATTGTTCCCAATGTTGGGAATACAGGTACCGGTAATCGCATAGGAGGAGATGGCGGGCGTGGTTCTTTGGGCAATACTTACGGTATGGAAAATTTTAACCGGTTTTTGTGTTGTTTAACTGAAGATAAATAAAAATATCGGCTAATTTAGATGAACATACAGAATGATTTCCAACACAATATTTGGCAGTAGTAACTGGTTTCGACTTTCCAGGGTTTCACCAAGTTGCAACGGGTGGACGTTTCAGAACCTCTGTTCCATCCCCAACATATGATCCAAACTACTACAACCCTCATTTTGGTGCACTGGAAGCCACTCCGGAATATTGGGAAAGGTTGATGTCTTCTAGCTATGCTGTTCAGCTACAAAGAATTTATGGAGTACCGGGGTCGGAATACGTGGGTTACGCCCCAACGGAGCTCAACATAGGGACATCAAACGTGCATCCTTTCCCAGCAAACCACCAACCCATTACCGTCTCCTCCAACGTTTCTTCTACAGATGTGAAACCAGTCGTCGAGGCTGGGTCGGAGGTGAACTTCACCAAGTTGGAGACCAGTTGCTACAAAAATCCTGTCTATCTTGAGAAAGGTTTGTTTTTTTGTTTTTTGCAAGAAATAATAACCGGTTGTTCAATCTTGGCATTGAAAACATATATATACGTACAACTCAAATACGGTGGTTTTTACCTTGATATAGGTGAATCGTCAAAACAGGTGAATGAGGGACCAACTGCGCAACTTGCGGGTGTAGGGAATAATGAAAACACGCTGCAGGCCCCTGATGTGGAGGGAAACACTGGAAGAAATGCAAGTCAAGGATGAAGGTGTCAGCTTTATGAAGATATATATATTAACAATGTGATGGGTTGTTGTATTTTGGTTTGTGATGCTACCCAGATATTAGGTTTATTTTGGGGGTGTGGGGGTAGCAAGTAATGCTATTGTAGTCAATATGTTTAATATGTTGTGTGATAGCGTAATGAAAACTGGGAGGAAAAGGTTCTACGTTTGAAGTTCTTTTGTCTACTATGTTAACGGGGATAAGTTGTAAGATGTTAATGTGAAATTTTATTTTCTGGCAAGTATAGCAGTGCAAAATTCAAGGTGCATATGACAGTATATAATGTCTATGAGAGTGTCGAGAACGGAGAAATGTGATGAGGTGGACTTGTTTAACAACAAAGAAGTATATATAAGTCAATTAAGTGAAAAAGTAATTACAGATTAAATTTCGAATCTACATTCATTCGTTTGACTTTAACGGATTTAATTTTGTAACTTTCAATCCTTAATGCATATAATATTGCCGGACTAATAAAGCCTATATAGTAAATAGCATTAGAGGAGAATATATTAACCGGATTTATATGGAAATCATTTGGATCGATTGTTGATATATATATATATATATATGTGATAGTCGTTGCCTAAATATAAGTTCCATACTATATTCATATGTTCTGTATATCAGAACAACATTGATGGCAATAACAGTACATATAATCCAGTTTTTAAAGGGAATTTAAGACAACAGAATATAATAACAGGTGAAAATTTTTTGTGAATGACCAGGGAGAATCAAACGTTTGAGTGCAGCTTACGGAAAGTAGGTGTTGGCAAAGTGCTAACTCCCTTAAATAAATATCCGGTTTTTAATCTTAAAACAAACAAACATGTATGGATAAAACCAACAATATAACGGGTTATCACAAAATACGGCCGGATAATGGAGAGACCGAATACAAACCAGTGAAAGTACGAGAAGGAAACAACATACATTAAACTTCTTAGAATGTAAGACCGAAACGTGCAACCAAAGGTAAAAAGTGGGCTCAGGCAACAACAGACGAACCTCCTAAATCTTTTTGTGAAACTCATACACCATCACAGCTGCCGTTTGAGCTTCGTCAGGAATGAGTGATGGAGTGATAGATCTACAAGTTTCGGGTCCAGAGAGGGCATGTGTTTGCATCAACAAACAAGAAGTTATGGCTGCATCACTGGGGTTTGGGTTCTTTACTACCCCTTTCACCCTTTCAACAACAAATGCGTTGTTCCCATACTCAACCAACAACCCACAATGTTTCAGTAGGGAAGGGAACATTTCAGTTATCGGAGCAAGCTCCTTACTTAAAGCCTTGTCATCTATTACTTGGGGGTTGCAGTCGAGAACATATACCTTCGCAGTACTGATGTCAACGCAAATCCCCACCCAGTGTTGCCTACCAATGCTGACAGGCATGTAGAAAAGCGACACAGCGGGGTTGAAATTCAAACTCTTCTGCAGAGTATCAACGAGAGCCTGGGTGAAAACATACTGACTTTCTCTTTTACTTTTTCTGAACTTTGTAAAATTCCTGGACAAGAGAACCTGAACGCGACTATCAAGAAAAACCGGAGTCCTGGAACTCCCTTCACATAGTCGCCTGTTGACAGAAGCTGCAATTACCCGCATGATGATGTCAACGACCTGCGAGGAGCGACAGAATTATGATTTAATAAGCAACCACAACTTTTTAAACTACCCTTTACAAAGCTAAGGTTACATACTCTGCCTGGAAGTAACCGGGTTCTTCCTCCAATGTCCGTAATGTCCTTGCCAGATACGGATAGGCCCAGAACGTTTATAACGCTACAATGGAAGGAATCAGAGAAGAAAAATTCAGTTTTCAGCAATGTCCATATCGGGAATATATCGAAAATAATAAATGGTTGTTCGTCGAGGTCCTACCACTCTTTCTTCAAAAGAATCTGTAGGCGTTTGTACTTGTCATGTACATCTGATAAGCCGTAGTGACCATTACCCATAATGGGTACTTCTCTCGCACGGTTAATAATAGCAGCTTCACATTGATAGTCGGTAAGCAGTTGAGGTGGGACAGTTCGGATGCGCTTACTTTTGCGGCAAAGTAAATTCTCCTCTGTTTCTCTAGTATCATCGCCATTGTCTTTCTCAACCAGATGTTCCTCGTTCTCTCCCATAACATCATCACCCAGTTCCCGGGTCTGGTGGAATTCCTGAGTGAGGCCAAGTGAGAACGACGGAATCTGCATGTGAATAAATTTAAGGAGAAGGAGTGTTATTGGTAAGAGAAAACCATGGTGACATGTAACTATAAAAAGAAACTGAGGTAACATAAATTTAGGGGACTGTGATCATACGATTGGGTCAGGGTGTTCGTGCGTCTGGCTATGAGCAGACCTACATGGGTGATTTTCGTTAGATTCTTCTACAATTCCCTCTGAACATGGGTTCCTCTGATGAGGGTCTGTTGCTCCATCGTAAGCCTACATAACCAAATATTTATGTATCACGACACTTAAATCTATAACCGGCAAGAAAGCAAATCCGGTTTTTTGTCCGTATATAATTATATATGCAATTTTTAATCCGGCTATACAATGTGACACTAACCCGGTAAGGCGCGACTGGTTTGGACTTAAGTGACTGAGCTGTGACGGTAACATTCCTTTCCGTGTTTTCTTCCTGAGTGGACGCTACCTGATTCACTCCTGTCTGAGGTCGGGATTTGCCATCGGAACCCTGGAAAGAGACCATTACTGTTAACGATAATGTCATTCATTATCCAGATACTAGCTATGCAATCGTGTATGTCAAATAGTTAACAGTTTTCTACTATTACATTGTAGTGAATATCTGCAGTACGTATATTTGGAGAAGTACTAATAGTACAATGCTTAAAACATCAAATATCAAACTTACGGGCCAGTCGTTATCCACACCCGGAGGCGTTGAATAGTGACTGAGATTTTCAATCACATTCTCAATGATCTCATCATTTCCAGCTGGAGCTGCGGCGGTTGTGTTTGGGAGAACTTCTTCATCTCCCACCCCGTCAGGGCCTCCTGTAGATATAGGAGACTCGAAAGATGATTGGGTATTTAATCTCCTCCTACCTGACATTATCTCAGTCTTGAAAGAATCCAGCATTCGTTCGACAGTTGCAATAACCTTCGCTTCAATGGCAAGTGAACATCCAGACACCTCTTTCACAGAGGCAACAACAGTCGCAATATCACCATCAATCCGGTTAAGCTCCGGTCGCATAATGGCATTCACAATAGAAGTTATTCTTCGTTCGTCGTTCATCACAACTGGTGACTCTTTGCCCTGCGTAGGTAGTGTTTTCTTTCTCCCTCCTGCTTTAGCCAGCTCACGCATCCTTTCTACGTCGGCTTTGGTTACCCCACCCCTAAACATATCCTTCGTGAAAACTTGATTAGCGTTAATGCAACTAAGCATGTACGCTACTTTTACGTCAACAACTTCATCAGCCCATACAAGCACCGACTCGTCTACCGGTCTTGCTGGGTCTTGGGGAAGTATACTCCTTACCAATACCTAATATATCATTAAACAAGATCTCACATTCAGATGATTATATTACAAAATTCATTAAAAATGTACGTACAATGAACAGATGGAAAGCATACCTCTTCTTTTTTGTCTACTTCGCGCGCATGAGCAGGGCTTAGAGTTTTCTTCTTTGTTTTACTTCCCACGCCATCAACATCATCTTCATCGCTGTCGGACTCTGATGACGAACAGGATTCTTGGACTACTTCTGTCAGCGAAGGAACAGCTTCAACAATAACGAGCTGGAGGGCTAGGGCAAAGCCTTTCAGGGCTATAGAGTTTTGAGAAAGGGAAATCTCATCCTTTTTTTTTATACTGGTCATCAACATATCAAATGCAATCCGACCCCAGGGGAAGGCAAAGAACTCTTCCATATCTCCAAGCAACTCGGCGTGTTCCTTCAGCATCTTCATCTTCAAATTAGTGGATAACAGAACAGAGGATACAATTGCTAAGCACGCTAGTTTGATCCGGATATCTTTATCCGTAACCGTTTTTTTATGGAGCATCTTAATCGCCCTAGATACACGCATATCTTCGACACTTCCGAAAAGCTCAGGCCAGTAGGGTTTGTCGTTAATGTTTTTCTTCTTCTTGACCTTCTGTTTCTTGGGAAACTCGCCGCAGGGAAGTCCGGTGACTATGGCAAACTCCCGGAGCGAGAATCTTATGGGCTGTCCGGCGAATCGGAACCAAGCTTCATGTTTTTTTTCCACTCAGTTGTCTAGACAGAAGGAATCGAGCAAATCTGCCGGAAAAGGCGGGTTTATCTGCGATTTCGACAAGCTTACCGAAAGATGATTGTCTGATAAACTGAACCTCCTCTTCATCAAGAGCGTTGAGAATGGTGTTGATAATACGCGACGACTGGTATGTAAGAACCCTTACTCCGACGGGTTCCTCACCCTCGGCGAACATCATTTCCGGTAGCGACATAATTGTTTCTCCGTCTTGGTCTTCTGGTAATTCACCGACGCGAGAGGGAATCATCTCTTTTAGGACTGAGAGAATTTTGGGAAGTTGAGCAAAAGATTAAAACTTAGAGAAGACAAAAAGACAAATTTAGAGGAAAGCATTAATGGTATCGTTCTTTGCAAATTATTGAATATAAATTTGGAAACTGTTTCAATTTCGAATTTTATATTCATTATTCATGCAATGGCGTTTTTTACCGTCTATCTTACCGGTCAGTCTGACACACGACCTAAACCCTAGGTCTCATTATTATATTCATATAGGGCTAGTTTCGGAATTATGAAAAAGTGAACAGAGGGACTGTCAGTTACCTAATAAAATAAGTTATCGTTGCCATACGGTGCAAATTCCCTATTTTCTTCTATAAATATTAGATAATACTTCCCAGTTTCTTAAAAAGTGTGTTTAGAGTTTTATTTTTATTTCAAAAAGTGTGTCGTTTTTTATTTTCAATACAAAATTTAAATAAATGTTCATTTTTAACCTTATTGTATTAGTGTATTAAATAAATAAAAAAGTGTGTCAACGGATAAAATAGAGTTTCTAATTAAATTTTAAATACGCGAGAAAATTTTTTAAAATACATTATATGAAACAAAATGAGCAGAACATTTCTCTAATTTTATTTCATAAAGTACTCACATTTATTTTTGAGTTTGTTGATTAAAAATGATCCTAAATTTCGTTTGATTTTTATAAATGATCAGACTTTTTTTTGTGTTTAACCCAAATAACTTTTTTTTTTAAATCACGAAGTTCGTTTTGTTTTAAATTTAGGAAAAAAATAGAAAATCAAAAAGAGCTATTAAAAGGGGGGAGAAAAGAAAAACACACTCAAATGTCACCAGAAAACCAAAAACAAAATAAATAAAAACGCTGCCCGAAACACATGCCCGAACTGCCCCGACTCGTAGTACCCCCCTTTTGCCTTCGTCTCTCTCTCTCTCTCTCCATTTTATTTTATTTTTTCTTCTTCTTCTTCTTCTTCTTCTTCGCTGGATCGAAAAAACAAACAAGGGCGTGCTTTCGATTCGTGTCTCGCACTCTACGGGGGTTTCTTCTTCTTCTCGCTGTTGGATCTTCGCGCGTTGATTGGATCAGGTACTCGATTTCAAAAATCAATCCCTAAGGAATCGCATCTTCTTCTTTTAATCTCAATTTTAGGGTTTTTTTTAATCGAAAACCAATTCTGACAAGGAAGACGAAATTGTGTTTGTTTTGATTCGAAAGGGGAAAAAATGAGAGACGGCTATGCATGGGAGGAAGAAAGGTCATCGTCGTCTGCTTATGCTTAGACCTCCTTCGCGTCTAATCTCAACCGCTTCTTCTTCTTCGTCTCTCTCTCTCTCTTCACCTTCTTCCTTCTCTAAGGTAACTTGATTCGTCTCAATTGGCTTTTGATTGGTTCCGATTTGATTTAAAGTTTTGATTTTGATGATGGTTAGTGCAGGACGGGAGGAGGATTAGTGTTGGTGACTGTGCTCTGTTTAAGCCGCCTCAGGATTGTCCACCGTTCATTGGTTTGATCCGTTTGCTGGTTCCGGAACGAGAAGGAGGAGGTAGCTTTAAGGTTCGTGTGAATTGGCTGTATCGACCCGGTGAGTTGAAGCTTGGGAAGGGCGTCCTTTTGGAGGCTCAGCCTAACGAGATCTTTTACTCCTTTCACGAGGATGAGATACCTGCTGCGTCTTTGCTTCATCCGTGTAAAGTTACCTTTCTTCCCAAAGGCGTTGAACTCGCATCTGGAATCTCTTCGTTTGTTTGCTGGAGGGTTTATGATGTTATGAATGAGTCTATTTGGTGGCTCACTGATCAAGATTATATCGATGTGAGTGAGTGAGTGATTAAAATTCGTTATCCAATTATGTTTCTTCTCTGGTTTTGACAAGTCTTTTTTTTTTTTTTTAATGCAGGAACGTCAACAAGAAGTAGATAAGTTATTGTGTAAGAGTTTACAGCAGTGTGGTTGTTCTCCTATGTTAACAACATCTCAAGTGAAAACAGGAACAGAAGGTATGCAGAACAGTAGCTCCTCTTCTTCACAGGGCAAGGGAAGGAAGAGAGAGCGTGGTGATCAGGGTTCTGAATCTGTGAAAAGGGAACGTCCGAGCCGAGGTGATGATAGCGGTTCTGGTTTTGTAAGAAAAGAAAGCAGTTTGAAGTCTGAGATTGCAAAAATTACTGAGAGAGGGAGGCTAGTGGATTCTGAAGGGGTTGAGAAATTGGTACAGCTCATGCTACCTGAGAAGAATGAGAAGAAGACAGATTTGATTGGGCGGTCCATTCTTGCAAGTGCTGTAGCAGCAACAGACAAGTTTGACTGTCTCAGTCGTTTCGTCCAGCTGAGGGGTTTATCTGTTTTTGATGAGTGGCTACAGGAGGTTCATAGAAGGAAAATTGGGGATGGGAGCAGTCCCAAAGAAAATGATAGATCAGTGGACGAGTTTCTTTTGATTTTACTACGTGCTCTTGACAAGCTGCCTGTGAATCTCAATGCTCTTCAGACTTGCAACATTGGGAAGTCTGTTAATCGATTGCGATCACATAAGAACTCAGAAATTGGGAAAAAGGCAAGGAGCTTGGTTGATACATGGAAGAAACGTGTTGAGGCAGAAATGGATGCCAAGCCTGGAAGACCTCGTCAGTCTGAAGTTTCCCATGGCAGTAGACACTCAGTTGTATCCTTTGATGCAACCAAGACATCAGTGTCTCATCTACATCCTTTTAAGTCCGTGTCCGGTATTTCAGATAACAGCGTGAAGTCTGCAACCACCTCTCCAAGTTCTACTAGATCAGCCCCATCACCTGGAACAGGTGTTGCTGTTGCTAACGTTGGGCAGCAAAAAAATACTGTTGCAGTCCACGCAGAAGGTGGGCTGAGCAGGAGCATCTCATCACAAAGAACTGTAACTTTTGAGAAAGCTGAAGGTTGTAGCAATAAGTTGTTGGTTAAGCTGCCTAAATGTGGTGAACGTGGTGGTGAGCACGAGAAGGCTGTTAATGAGTCTAGTAAAATAGAAGATATTGTCAAGCCCACGTCTCCTACCTCGGGAGATGATGTCAAAACTGAAAAAGGGCATGGTGAATCACACAGCTTAATGAATGCTTTGATTGAAAGTTGTGTCAGGGACTCTGAGGCGAATGCATGTGTGGCTGGTGCAGATGATGTTGGAATGAATCTTCTAGCTACTGTTGCTGCTGATGAAATGTCCAAATCCCCTGTTGCATCACCCTCGGTATCTCGGGTTTCAGATTCTTTGGATGGCTTGCCTAGCGAGCAAGCGGATAATGTGAATCCCACCATTGTTGAACATGTCAGTAGTAGTGGCGAGCAGTTGGCCGTTGTAGAGAATGAAAATGATTCTAAGCCGGGAGATCTTGATGAGAACTCCGATTCAGAAATCGAAGAGTTGCAAAGATTGGTGGATCAGTGCCTAGAAAGCAATGAAAATTCAGATGATATTGCCCCAACCGCTGGGCACACATCAGGCATTGGGGGAAACATTTCTGATGATGGTGATAGTGGGGTAGTTAGTGACCTAAAGACTGATGAGATATCAGAGACAGATCGAGTGGCAGATACAGTGATGAGGACAGGAAACTCTGCCCTACGTATATGTAAAACCATTGGCATAAGTCAAAATGCAGATTCTTTGACTGCTGAAGATTCACACTTGGAGGCTGCTGGTGGTGCTCAGGTGGAAGATAAACCAAAGGTGATATTAAGTTCTGAGCTAGTTAATAAAATGGGTGAAGTGGTTTCAGTTTTGTCAGAGTTTGCCAAGGATAGGAGTACTGGAAATGTTGATAGATCGATGCCAGAGAAATTGTCTGATGATAATGATTGTGGTGGAACAGCTAACGATCGAAAGGCTGCTTGTACATCAGTGGAAACTTCTGCGCCAGCTGAATGTAAAGCCATCGTATTATGTCCCAAAGTAGATTCCTTGGCTGTTGCAAATTCGCACTCTGATGTAGTCGATGATAACAAGAAAGAGCAGAAACCCCCGGTAGTCTTGAGTTCCGAGTTGGTTAAAGAAACGGGTGAAGATGTAAAAGTTTCGTCTGGGTTCTCCAAGGGAGTGGCTGCAGAAAAGATCGACATAGGGATTAATCATGTGAACCAAACAGATAAAAAGAACAAACCTGTGACAGCTCATCTGGACTCATCTGTAACTAAGATTGAAGTTGAGCATGTGGAGGCGTCTCTAAAGAGTGCTGAAGTCGGAAAACAGTGCGCCACGACAACATGTGCTGATGGGCATGAAACAGAGGAATGTACCTCTGTTGCCAAAGATGTCCCTTCAGTTTCAGCTTTAGCAGGGTCAGAGCTGGAAGCCGGAGTTAAATTTGACCTAAATGAAGCTTTCAATGGGGATGACACACGAAAGGAGAATTCAAGTAACTTCTCTGGATCGTTGTCTTTGACATCTACTCCTTTACAAACCAGTCGACCTCCTGCATCCATTACAGTTGCTGCTGCTGCAAAGGGTGCTTTTGTTCCGCGTGATGATCTGTTGAGAAATAAACCAGCTGTTGGGTGGAGAGGATCTGCTGCCACTAGCGCCTTCAGACCAGCTGAGCCAAGAAAAGTCCAAGAGGTGGCTTCCTGTGATGCTTCTACAACCGCTGGCAAGCAAACAAAGACACTCTTGGACTTCGACCTAAATGTACCGGATGAAAGAGTTCTTGAAGAGCTGCCTTCCCAAAGATTTGCCAATCCCACAAATCCCTCTGGTGTACTGGATCTTGATCTAAACAGACTTGATGATCCAGCCGATATGAATAATCATACAGTAAGCAGTGGTCATCGGGTGAATTCAACTTTTCAACAGACAAACTTATCTTCTGGTGGTAGTAGGGATTTTGATTTAAACGATGGACCTGCTGTTGATGATGTTAACGTTGTTGAGTCATCTCTGGGTTTTAGTCAAAATTCCCGAAGTGCACAGCCAATGATCAGTGGAATAAGGCCTGGCTTCTCATCTTGGTTTCCTGCTGTTAACAATTATTCAGCAATGAGTATTCCTCAAGTATTGCCTGAACGAGGCAATGGACCGCAGAGAATGGTGGGTCCAACATCTGAAGTTTCATCATATACACCTGATATGTACAGAGGCCCTGTTTTACTGTCTTCTCCAGCAGTTTCATTCCCACCATCAGCATTTCAGTATCCTGGGTTCCCTTTTGGTTCCAGCTTTCCTCTTTCCTCAGCAAATTTTTCAGGTGCTTCAACACCATACATGGACTCTTCATCAAGTGGCAGGCTATGCTTCCCTCCTGTCAACTCTCAAATATTGGGTCCAGGAGTTGCCATCCCTTCTAATTACCCAAGGCCGTATGTTGTTAATCTCCCAAACGGTAGTAGCAATGGTGGAGTTTCGGACAGCAGCAACAATGCAAAATGGTTTAGATCTGGTCTTGACTTGAACTCTGGACCAGGAGGGCATGAAACTGATGAAGCAGCACTCGTACAAAGACAACTATCTTCCTCTGGCTCTTTACCTTTGAGAGACGAAGCAAGAATGTATCAAATGTCAGGTGGTACTCTCAAGAGGAAGGAACCAGACGGTGGGTGGGATGGAGGAGGATATAAGTAATCGTTATGGCAAATAACAAACCTGTGAATTTCTTTGTAGGCCGTTGCACTAAGGCTGTAAGCATATTTTTACTCTCTTCTTTCACCTTATGTTGTCTCATGTTTGTTTCTCTCTCGTTCTCTGACGTTGTTTCGTATTCCTCTTGTTCGCTCTAGGTACTCTGAAGATAAAAGCAGACAGCACGCCACAAAGGACAGTTTCTTAGGAAAAAAAAGAAAATCTGACCCCTCTGTTTTACAATCATTCGTGTAGATACACCTCCAAACAGTTTCTGTTTTTCACAGGCATGGCTTATAAAACTCTCAGATAGATAAACCAAGACCATCATCATCATCGCTTTGTTTATTTGCTCTCATCTCCCAGAGTTTTACCAGGTGATCTTTTTAAAAACAACACACTACTCTTTGCCTTGTCTAACATCTATGTATCTGGACCAAAAGGCAAGACGAGAGTGTTTAGTTTATGTTTTTTTATAAAGTTCTGCTGTAAGAAAGAAAAAATGATGGTGATGGTCCTTGAAGCATTGTTGGTATATGAGACTGAGAGATTAAAATTTGCCATGGTTTGTATTATATAGTCAGAACTCTTTTCTAGATTGTTCTACTTGTGGTAGTTATGTGTCGAACAAGTGAACACTTTTACTCTCTGTTGCAACAAAATGGCTGATGATATATATTGCAGTGACAGGTTTGAAACAAATAAAACATAATTGAGTTTGACAATAATAGTAAAAGCTCTCTATCTCTCTCTTCCATGTAAACTATTGATTGACTATGATTCAATCTATATATATATATATATAATGTCTCTCATTTATCATACAAACTCAAAAGTGGAATACAAAACATCAGACAGAGTTTGGGTTATCATCAATGCCGAGTCACTATCCTCCCACACAAAACGTTTCTGTCCAAAAACAAAGAGGTGAAGTCAGTTTCTTTTTCAAAGGAATCTAGAAGCAGAAATCTATGAAGGTTTGTTGTGTATACACTCACGATAAACACCCGTGGTGATTCGACTGTTGCTTCTTCTTTTTCTTGGTCTTGTCCTTCTGTTTAACCACCGGTTTGATCACTTCCTTGATTGCCGAATCAAAAACTGCTTTGACATTCTGCAAAATGTAAACTCTCAACGCTCAAGAGTTGTCTAAGACTATGCAGCTCGAGTCAATGTAAATGAATCTGTTATATACCTGTTGAGTTTTTGAGCTACATTCAATGTAATATGTTGCACCAATTAGCTTACGCAACTCCTCTCCCTGTCACACCAAAACGTTTAACTCATACACACACAAAGCTACTGAAATCTACTGAGATCAAACCTGTGCAGTAGTTACAGGGGATAGTCCAGGATGGTCAGCCAGATAATGCTTATCCTCACGGAGATCTACATTTTGATGTAGTAACTAAGAATCAATAATACATGCAACATATCTGAAACAATGCAGAGGCAAATGCTCATCAGTTTCTTACCTAATTTGGTACCGACAAGAACTAATGGAACTCCTGGAGCAAAGTGTTGGAGTTCAGGGATCCACTGAGACTCAACAAGAAGAAGTCATACATAACATTAGAAATGACTTGACATTGTTACAAGTCTTATTGAGTTCAAAGAGAGATGCATGAATCAAAACCTTTTTAAAAACATTTTCATAGCTAGCTCGGCTAACCAATGAGAAAGACAAGACGAAAACATCTGCTCCTCTGTAACTTAAAGGCCTTAATCTGTTATAGTCTTCTTGCCCTGCAAAACAAAACACAAACCCAAACAGGATCTTGGTCTATGCAACAATATCTCAAATCAATCAAAAGAAAAGAAATGTTGGTTACCAGCAGTATCCCATAGCCCTAAGTTCACAGTAGTTCCTTCAACTACAACGTTTGCACTAAAGTTGTCAAAAACCGTTGGTACATAGTCCTGTTTACAACCAATTCACAGTTTTGCATAAATCAACTCTAAAGAAAGATTGTTAGGAGAAAGAGAACACAAATATCTGGATCATAGTTCATGCATAATCCCCCTAGTAAAGGAGCTAACTTTGAATCACACAGATGAATTCTAAGAACCTTTAAGCAATAGGGAAGCTAAAATTTGACAAACCCAGAAAGATTTTCAGTAAAAGATTGAAACTTTCAAGAACATTCTGAAGAATCCAGATGTTGTTAGGAGAAACACAAAGCTGGATCTTAGTTCATGCATAATCCCTATAAAAAGGAGCTAACTTTGAATTACAAAGATGAATTCTAAGAGCCTTTTAGCAATGGGGAAGCTAAAATTTGACAAACCCAGAAAGATTTTCAGTAAAAGATTGGAACTTTCAAGTGAATCTGAGAAACCCAGATGAGATTCTTGATCAAAATTTCAGAGAGAGGGGTGTAGTTAACGAACTACTCACAGTAGGGAACTTGTTGCTGGTGTAGCAGATGAGCATACAGGTTTTACCAACGGCACCATCACCAACAGTTACACATTTGATGAACTTTGAAGCACTTGAAGCCATTCTTCTTCTCTACAACACATTCACAAGAATAAAACAGAGAGAGAGAGATAAAAGTGAGGTGATGATTACTTTAATATGAGAGGAGTGAGATAATTAAATATAAATGTGTTTAAATGGGTGTTTGTTGGCTTTGTTTTGAAGGAGCGGTGGTGAACTCACATGATGAGCATCCATCTTTTGCTTCTTGAGTTAATGACACAACACCAGTTGTTACAATACATATTATTACGCCACGGTAATAACCATTTACTATGCAGTCTTTAATAATAGTCACGTTGAGCAATAGTGACAACAAGTCAAGATGGCTGATGATGTCATTCATATCATATGTGCATGCACTAACATGTACTGTTGAATACATGTTTTTGTTATTTTTGTGTTTCTCTCGGATATGCCATGTGAAATAGTATAGACTATAGAGCATAAAAACTTCTTCAATGGTGAGATACTCTTATAAGTATCAACCCAAATACAACATTGGTTTTTTTAATTAAAATTTGATTATCTATTTATTTAAAAAAAATCTAAATCAATATGACATGTGAAGATGGGCTTCTCAAAAAGAAAAATATTACATATCTAATTTAAAAAACTTTTCTAGCATTTCCACACCATTTTCCTTCTTTTTCAATATTTTTCTTTTGTTCTCATTGGATGATCCTTTAAAATACTCCTAATGTGGATGTTCTAGCTTATTATGAGTTTTATATAGAATTTTAGGATGTTTTATCATTAAACAAAACAGCTCCATAGAAAATCACTGAAACCAGCATTTCAACAAATACATTATACGAAAAGATTTATCAGTTTTTTTTTCTGTTATAAAAATATGTTTATCATGCTACTTGACTATTATTATAAATTAATGTTTATAATTAAAATAGAAAAATAGTATGGTTTGCAACTGTTTATATAATATTTGTTATTTTATTTATACTTGTAGAAAATGGCCTGGCCTTTTATGTGGACCTGTATATTTTCAAAAACTTTATCATGGAATTTACTCCATAATATAATGTAAACTCGACCAACAAGAGTTCGTTGGCAACAACCAGCAACAAAAATTCAAGAATCACAAAAGAATCATAGCAACTTTTATATATCGAACATTCTTACCAAATAATTCATTTTTGTTTGTTAATAGATACAGATTGTACAGTTATGCTTTAGAAAATAAAAGTGCTGTTAATCGATATCACATGTGTTTATATATATAATGATTTATAGATGGATGTTTTTTTTTTTCGATTTATAGATGGAAGTTGGGGATCAAAACCTTGTAAGGACATCTACCAAAAGCCGTAGCTCAATGATTAACAAAGTTATATAAATATATAAAGATAAGTTAATTGTTGGAGTAATACCTACGACTCTATATATCGACGCAACCACCATGAATATGAAAATGCAAAAGTCTGTTAATTAGAGAGGTGTTGTTCACAAGGAGGACCACGGGGCTTGTTACTCTCTAGCTAGTTGAAAAATGTATTTTATTTCAGTATTTTACAAGTCATTCCCACCAACACTTCCAAAAATATATATAAGAAATTGCTGACTAATAATACAATAAAATGACAAAGCATGGATTTAATATGTCAAATAAACATACTTTATGAAACGAAAACTGCGAAATTAAACTAGTTATAATTAAACTATAAAATGTAATATACAAATACCTTCTCATATTCAAAACACAGTTTTACAAGTTTTGTTTAATCATGCAGTTCTATATATCATATGATTCATTATACAAAAGAAAAAGGCCATACGCAGAAGACCAATGACGTAATTAACATGAAATCCTCTAAAAAAGAAAAGCCTCAAAAGTTACAAAGGGACAATGGGAGCCAAGGTTTTAAATGTTTTTTATAACGAAAATAAACATCTCTATATTAAACGCCTTCAAAAACTTATCAGCACAACCAATTAGACGATCAATCACATTTTTCATAACCGATAATCATATAAAACTATTAACATACCTCAATTCAATATGGGCCGCATTGGATTTTCTTTAGTTGAACATCAAGTTTGTATTGGATCTGATGTGCCCGGGACGTTCCAACCCGCATATGAACGGAAGAAAATTTATACTCTTCTCTACTTTTGTTCCAAAATAAGTTAACTCACGAGGCTAACTTTTTTTTTCCTTAATCACGGGTTATCTGGATCAAAGTTAAGTAATGTCCTAAGGAAGATATTACTGACGACTAATCTGACCTCTAATTTTCTAATGAAACATAATACATGACTTCATTTTCATCGGGCTATCTAACTTAGTTATAAGTCTCAGGCTATGAATTAATGATTAACCAAAGGTTGAGAAAAACAAAACTATAAAGATGATAGAATTGCAACTGATTTCATTATCATGTAGAACCAATGTCTTGCTGACAAAATTTAACAAAACAAATTGTAACAGAAAGTGAAATAATAAAAATGGCAGCAGTATATTTTTTTTTTTTTGGACAACGGCAGCAGTATAATATGATATGAAACTATGCTTCAGGAACAATTGAATGCAAATGAAGAGCCGGATGTTGCTCATGCATGGGGTACCCAAACGGCTTCATGGTTCATATTGTTAACACTTGTCACGCATTAGTTACTCTACCGACTCATACTCTACTGACTCACAGACTTGCTATTAAACTCCAATTCTTACCGTTTGTTGATAAAACAGAACCCAAAAAATAATTCAAATACTAAAAGAAAATCAAAAAACAGAACCAAGAAACATACCAGAAAAGAGTTGTTTCATCAAACAAACAAACTGATCACATATCAGAAACATATTAAAAAAAGCAAGACACTAAAGAAAATATATAAAGAAGATTGAAACATCATCGAAAAAGAATAGAAAAATCTTTAAAAGACAGGACTTCTTCAAGATACATAGCAACATGACGGACGCCCACACTGCCCGGACGATCGTTGGAATAATCGGTAAGTCCTCACAAAAATTAATCAAACATACATTTCATAGTGCAATCAACAAAACAAACCTCGCTAATTAATGAAAAATAAGTAATTAATTATTAACTTTATTGATAGTTTTTTGGGTTATCATATATATGTTCAGGAAACGTGATCTCTTTCGGCTTGTTCTGCTCTCCAATGTAAGCACATACTGTATTAGATATTCATTGTTTCTGCATGTTATTATAAATCAGTACATGCAATGAAATATATTTTATATACTATATGTGAAAACTATGCAGACCAACGATGATAAAGATATGGAAGATGAAGTCAGTATCGGAGTTTAAGCCAGATCCGTACCTAGCCACGGTTTTAAACTGCATGATGTGGAGTTTTTATGGACTTCCTTTTGTCCATCCCGATAGTCTCCTCGTCGTTACCATTAATGGAACTGGTCTTTTCATGGAACTCGTTTATGTCACTATCTTCTTCATCTTCGCTACCTCAGCTATCCGCGTAAGTTTCTAGTTCCTTAATGTGAATACGCATGCATGCACGTTAATGCTCTTTTTTTGTAACCAAGAAAGATTTGAGATCCTTATTAGATGTCTTACATCATGAGTTATAACGGTCATCTACTCTAGAACTAACTTTCAGGTGTGAGTTAGATTCATTACTGATAATGGTTTCTAATAAGCGTATTTGATTTTTATACAGAGAAAGATCACAATAGCTATGGTGGTTGAGATGATATTCATGGCAGTGGTGATCTTCTGCACATTGTACTTTTTGCATACAACAAAACAAAGATCTATGCTTATTGGGATCATGTGCATTGTTTTCAATGTTATCATGTATGCTTCTCCTCTAACCGTGATGGTAAGCCATTATTCTTACTCATTTTTCTACTATATTAACAAAACTTGTATCCAAAGTGCGCTCAGCTTAACTGGTAATGATTGTAATAATGAGATCATACAAAAGATTTGAACCAACATACTGTTAAAGCTAGCATGCATGGGCTAGAGTTAGAATAATCATGAACAAAACTACAAGAGTCTAGACTAATCACGAATATGCCAAGAAACGGTTTCTATCATTGTTTTCTTCTTCTTTGTTGTCTTGTGAACTAACATTTAATGTGTTTAATTAACGTGAAACAGAGACTTGTGATAAAGACAAAGAGCGTGAAGTACATGCCGTTCTTCCTGTCACTAGCCAGCTTCATGAACGGAGTCGTTTGGGTCATTTATGCATGTCTTAAGTTCGACCCATATATTTTGGTAAACTTCCTTTTTCACCCCTATAATATGTTCAACTCAATTGTTATATCTTTTTATAGGCGCTAATATATTGGTCTGTTTCATGAAAAACAGATACCAAATGGCCTTGGATCCCTATCCGGATTAGTACAACTTATATTATACGCAACTTACTATAAAACAACGAACTGGAACGATGAAGATGGAGATAAAGAAAAGCGGTTTACTAATGCTGAAATCCAGCTTGACCGAGCTTGACACTTGCAGCTATGGATGGTAGTGTCCAGCTTCATCGTTAGGTTAAGAATTAGAATCAGAAGAGATGCTAATGAAGATACAAAAATGAAGAACGAGGAAGCCCCGAAGTTGTAAGCTTTTCTTGAGTAGGAAGAAAGAAAAGGATGTCACTTTTTTTTTTTGTTGGTTGGAAACTGAAATGATTATAATTTTGGCAAGTTGAATCTACGTAATTTGTTACAGTTATAGTAGTTTTATTAGATTATTTTGTACTCCTCCGTTCTTAAAAGATAGACTTTTTAGTATTTTCACGCATATTAAAAAAACACATTAAACTATCATAATAAATGTAACCAATAGTAATTCAGTAAAATCAATTAATTTTTTAAAAATTTACAATTTTTTCATAAAAAACATAAAAAATATCTTTCTGAAACAAACGTTTTTTCTAGAAAATCTATTATTAATAGGGAGTAACATTTATGGAAGCTGTAAAAGAACCATAAGAAACTAGCACGTAATGATTCTTGCTGCTCCTTGTGTGATAAAAGTTTCAATATACTACTTAATAAGGTAAGCAACCACAATGACTGAGCTTTAATTGTGTAACAAGGGTTTGATTTATAACTATCATTAAATTAAGGTACGTACGTATAAGTTTCTTACAAGCAAACATCATTAAGTATTTGAGTTTCCTAGTTCCCTTCTTGTCCGATATGTTGATGTTCTGTTTCCTCTTGAATCTCTGTGATCTCCAATCTTCCTGATCCATCGCCACCAGATTCAGAGAACTTAGTGACCTTCTGCAACTCGTCGCTCACACCTGACTGGTCATCACTAGCAGCAGCTACTACTTCCTGGTCTATCTTAGCTTGTGGCTTAGGACGGCGAATGGCCTCGGCTGCTTCTGGCATAACAACTGGAGGTGGTTGCGGAGGAACCCATGATCGCTGCTTCTGGATAGCTGCTGGTTCCGTTGTACTTGTTTCGTTTCGGATACCGATGGAACGTGCCGTTGTTGTCTCATAACCGAAATCAGCAGATCTAGGGTTCTTCTGTTGCCACCATGGACCTTTGGAACTCTCGTCTTGAGGCGGTTGACCATAGTCCCATGGCTGATAATAGTAAGAGATCATGTGTAATCAAATCAGACCAAGATTCATCACAAAGAGTGTTTGTTTTAGATCAAAATTAAGTTTGTACCTTAGCTTTAGGAGCGATGCGAGGATTTGGTAGCTGTTGGTTTGGATTGGGTGGCATGTCGTTAATCTCCTGTGTTTCAGTGAAAGTGAGATCATTATGTCACAGAGAACTATAAGGTGAGTCCAAAAATGGTGCAAAAAAAAAAAGAAACTGGTATTTATTTTACCCGAATGTTTGAAGGCTTCTCTCCTCTCTGGATCATAGACATTATCTGCAACATAACCAGTTTTCAACACAATGTTACGAAGGTTAGTAAAGATTCATTATAAACCGCATGAGTCTGCAGCGAACTTTATAGGTTTCAGAACATTACATCCATGTATGACTTTGGATGAGGGGGCTGAGAAGAATCAGCTGGTGGTGCAGGAGGAGAAGTAGACCGTGCTGCTATTATTAATTAGTTAGAGAGAACCAATCTAATAAAATGCTAAAGAACAAAATGCACACCGAGCCAGAGAGAGGGGGTAACCTGAACGCGTGTCATAATCAACGTTGCTGCCATTTGCATAGGGTCTCTGCATCACATATCAACGTGTTCTAAAATGTTACCAAAAGAGACTACATCAAGTTCAAGTGGAGATCATTCTTCTCTTTGGGGTGTTTTTGGTTTCAGATTCTCTTTCTATTCACTCATGCTCAATAAAAAAGTTGTTTTGGGTTTTATTTCTGTTTGTGGATCATTTACTCTATGCATCAAAGATTATTGCAAAACACTTCGACCAAACTCACCCTTTCTGCCGGAGTTTTGACCAAACCACTATAGACCTCTTGGTTAGCTGAATAAACTTTGGGGAGGTTGTTGGAGTTCCCTGAAAGTAAGAAGTAAAAACAGAGGATTACTCTTTAGATCAAGAAGCTTTGACAGTGGCTCTTAAGATCAACCAGAGGCAACTAGAACCTATATGGCTCTTGATAGGAATTAAGTTGTAACTTTTTCAAAATTAAGATATGAGTCTGGAGAATACAAAAAAGCTTGAACACTTACTTTCGAGATAACGGATATTATTGCTCAAGGACTTCATTTCTTGTACTTGGACGCCTAAGAGTTGCATCAACTCCTCAAAATTCTTCCTCTCTGACAGCAAGAAACAATGCACAAATTTGGTTTCAGTGGGAAAGGAAGAAACAAGAGTAGAAGTAGTTACAGAAAGAAAGAAAGAAGAACTAACATCTACCTTCACTCTTGGTTTTCATCATTTCCTGACTAACCCTGGCTACATCAGAAGCAGCCGCCGAAGCAGCTTTGGCTGCAGCTACTGCTTCTTCAGCTAAGCTAGGTTTTGCATCAGCTTTCTCCAGAGGATCATTTTCTTCTTCCGACATAATCTTACGGACCCACGATTTTAATCTTGGGATAAGAGATCTCTGAAACAAAAACGAATCTGACTTCAGTACGATCTTGATTTTGTACAAGGAAACTAATACTACAAACTTGCACTCCACATAGAGGAATCAGTAAATTTCAGAAAGGAAGAAACAGCTTTCCAACACCCTAATAATCCAGATAGAAATGTATTGGTGGTCTAATAAACAGCTTTCCAACACCCTAGTCAAAATGGAGAATGAAACAATGAATTACAAATGTGTTATGGCCTAACCATCTTATTCCTTACACAATCATCTTAACACTCTGCATATAAATGGACATAACAGAGGGGTTTGAGATCAACGGTACCTTGACAAAAACAGCAGTTCCGGCACCAGAAGCGGCTAATACTCCAACAGCAAGAACAGCATGGTACCAGCGAAAGCGAGAGCGCAAACTTGGAGGCGGAATCATAACAACGGGAGCAGGAGCATGCTGCACGGCTTGTATCTGCCCTTGCACCGCTTGCTGTCCATCTGTTCGTAACATAAGAATATCATAAACACACCTCCAATCAAGTCATCAAAGGAACATATATGTCTCAGCCTCAGGCTTATGTACCTTGACTGGTAACAGCTGTCTGCTCACTTGGTGATGGATCCTACATGATCAAGATATTTACAAAGGTAAAAAATAATAATTCCATATGATCAAAACAACAAGAAGCAGTAAAGAAGAGAGAGAGCTTTTACAGGGACACGGCGGAAAGCTTCGTCAATCTCTTCCTTGGTGAGACCTTTCCTCTCAAGAAACGATCTTCTATGAATCACAGGCGACCCTCTAACTCTCGGGTGAGAAAGGAACTTGATAGCGTTCTCAACCTGATCCTCCCGTATCGGTTCAGAGTTCTTAAACACAGACTCCAGCTTTGCAGTTTCGCTAACTTCATTCGTAGCCTCTGTAACAACAACACAAGAAAGGCTCAACCTTTTCTAGGGTTTAGACACTTTAGTAACTCGTTCAATTATAAATAGTTTTCGTGGGATCGAACCTGAAATCGAGGGGTTTTCATGGGTCTGCTGATGAGTTGCCATAGCAGCAGCAGCAGCTCACCGACCTTCAGCGAATCCAAATCACAAGTGACAAAGAAGAAGAGACGAGTGATGTGAGAAGCGATCTTCTCCTCTCCAGAGAAGAAGAACAATAAAACAAAAAGGCGATGATGATGATGATTAATCATCGAGGCGTTGCTCATATCGAGAGGCCTGAGACTTAATGGGCCTCAGATCAGATGGGCCTCGAAAACATTTCTTATATACTTTTAAGAATAACTAGATTTTTGATCCGCGCTTTTAAAGCGCGGTTTTTTTTTTTAATTGATAAATATTTAGTAAATGTCACATTTTTATATATTTGTGTTTTATTTTATAAAAGACTTAAATTTTTTTTTTATATTTATCGTATTTCATTTTAAATGACTATTTATGTTTAAAAAATTAAACTTTATTTCTTTAATGAATTAAGTTGGTATAACTCTGATAAATTAATTTTATTATCTGGTTAATATTTTAATAAAAAAATTATATACTTTTAATAAAGATTTATACTTTTCAATGAAAAACTCAATTTTTTAATGAATGCTTAAATTATATAAGAAAAGAAAAAAAATAATAATTAAGAATAGTTGAAAAAAAATTATTTGAACTTCGACTCAATGGCTCCAAAGAAAAAAAAATGTGAGAATTGGATCTGATTTTTTAATCGGTCCAAATGGCTCAAGAGAGATCTGATGTGGGCTGGATCCAAAAAAAATAGCCCAATATAAATGTGTTATTAATATTAGTTGATTGCACTTAATGAAACATGCAATGTTAGTAAAAAAAAAGAACATGCTAAGGTAAAAAAAAGGATCATGCTTTAATAGTATAGATGGTCGTTAATACAAAATTCGTAAATTAATAAAATAATGATTAAATCCTTTTTTAAATTAGTAACAATATTTGGTAACATATTCTAACAATAGTGAGGAAAACGTGGTTATTATAAAATTTATCCGATTTCTTAAAGACAGACTTTAACTTTGATAGATGAGAATGAAATAATAAAAGATGGACTGGATATATAACTATTTAAGCACTAATGTTTTGGCAGATTGAGAATGAATGTGTTATTTCATTAAGGTTAGTAGTATAATCTGCTCTCTCAATTGAATGAGAGTATTTACATCTTGTCGTTTGGGTCTAAAATGATATTATCATTGTACAAATCGATGAATAACGTAATCATTTACTCAATGAATGAACCATATAATAGTGTATTAGTGTCTTGTGTATAACATGTATTGTGTTCTACTTTATCGTGTAGAACATGTTTTGGTCTGTCAAATATAAAGTTGGTATATTAGTGGTTTATATGTGGCGAAATAAATATAGTTAGGTAAACATACGGTTATAATAGTTAGCTAAACATACGGTTATAATTTGTTATAATTTGTTATTGGGCTAATAGATGGTAAGACCAAATAAGTGTTACTTAAATGAAAGGGTGCAATAACCTTGTATAGGTAGATTTTTTTCAGAATGTTTCTCTTTTAATAGAATAGATTAATTGTTACGAATTAGCAGATTAACCCGTAATCAAGTAAAACTATATAATTGATCCGCTCTTCTTGGATCGCAGTAGCCCTGCGACTTTGCCCGAACCAAACCGAACCCGACATTTTCGGTTCGGTTATGTTTTCGAGATCGGTTGGTTTGTACGATTTTAAAAATAATTTGGTTTTCAGTTCGGTTCGGTTTTTTGATTTTTTTTTCGGAAAAACCGAAAATAACCGAAATTAACAGTAAATAACCGAAAATCCAAACCGAAAATAACTGAATTTAACCGAAAAATTCGATTTTTTTTAAAAATCTACACCAAAATTAACCGAAAATCATAAAAATCGATTATTTTTGAAAATTTAGGTGAAAACCAAAAATAACCGAAAACCGAACCGAACCGAAATATAATTCGGTTACTCTCGGAGATGGTTTTTAAAATTTCGGTTAACCGAAAACCAACGGTTCGGTTCGGTTTTGGAAAACCGAAATCGCAGGACTAGATCGCAGCATGCAATGAGCAAAACACTTTCCCAGCTACTGGTCTTAGAATTTGTTTTTATACCTATAATCAAAGATCAATACATAACTAAGTGATTGAAGATGACATGTGTGTGAATCACAAAACATAAACCTACCACTTTTTTATTTGAAACACAAACCTACCACCTTTACTTTGTCATTTTCTTATATAACTATGATGATGCTTTTTTTTTCAGTTAATATAAAGAGATTAGATGTTCTAAATAGGTCATCATAACACTATTTTTAGGATACTCTTTTTATAATGTAAATTTTAAAAATGGGATCATTTATAAATGTAACACCATTGAGAACGTGTCGTGTCGTTACCTTGATAGAGGTTGATGGATCTGAGCATAATAACGTCAAACGAAATCACAAAAGGAAAAAAATCTGAACGTGTAACCATTCAGATTGCATTCTTCTTCTTATCATCTTTCTTCCAAACTATACTTCTTCTTCTCTCATCATCGAGTTTAGAATATAAAAAAACAAGTGAGAAATATTCGATCTTTTTTAAAAAAAAGGACTGATGATGACGCTTACCTCACTCTCTCCAGCTGATTCCAAATCTCTTTCTTCCTTCTTGGATACCACCTCCCGGTTCAATCCAACCCCCAAACTCCCAGGTTTGGATTCCAAAAAAGCTTCAGTCTTTCATTAGTTTTCGTTAACTCAAATTCTCTGTAAAAATTTTCGATTTTAAACACTAGTTGTGAGATTTAGCTCTGAAAGTTTGACACTTTTGGGTTAAGTTAAGTTGTGGGAGGATGAAAGTTTACATCTTTGGGAGTTGTCACAGGTGGGTTTAGTTTGAGGAAGAGGAATCAACGGAGAGGTTTTGGAAAAGGAGTCAAGTGTTCAGTGCAGCAACCTCCTCCTCCAGCATGGCCTGGGAGAGCTGTTCCTGAGTTGCCTCGTCAATCTTGGGATGGGCCTAAACCCATCTCCATCGTTGGGTCTACTGGTTCCATTGGCACTCAGGTTCTTTGTTTTATTTATCATTTTAGCTCCATCGCTTGGATTAAGGCATTGTTTTGTAGTTATTGAGTATGACCAGACAGTAGATTATGTTTGAGATGACTAGGCATTTATATATTTTTCATGCCTCCAAGATATACTTCATTATGATGATACTGAATTAGTTGTTTTTTTGAATCATTCTCATGGATAAGAACTTACAGACTCTTGTTTTTTTTTGTTTATATGCAGACATTGGACATTGTGGCTGAGAATCCTGACAAATTTAGAGTTGTGGCTTTAGCTGCTGGTTCCAATGTTACTCTCCTTGCTGATCAGGTACATAAGCATCATGCATCCGTTTACAAGTAATCAACTCTCCCCAAGTCATCATTTAGACTTCCAGGAATCAGTTTTTATCTCTCAGTTTTGTAATTATCATAAGCAATATATTGTAAACTAGATGCTTAGCAAATGAGCTCGAGAAACATCTATCTTATAGCTCTGTGACACTCTTCTGAATGCAGGTAAAGAGATTTAAACCAGCATTGGTTGCAGTTAGAAACGAGTCATTACTCAATGAGCTCAAAGAGGCTTTAGCTGATTTGGACTATAAACCTGAGATTATCCCTGGAGAGCAAGGAGTAATTGAGGTTTGTGCACTCTTTAAAAGTTCTGATCATAGTTTGTTTTTTAGATCCTCATTGATTTTTTTTTTTTGCTTAAAATTCATCAACAGGTTGCTCGCCACCCAGACGCTGTAACTGTTGTTACCGGAATAGTAGGCTGCGCTGGACTAAAGGTATACATATATACTCCATTGTATTTTTACTAGAGCATATGAGTATGAATGTTAGAAGATGATTGTTTATTTTCATGCAGCCAACTGTTGCTGCAATTGAAGCTGGCAAAGACATTGCTCTTGCTAACAAAGAGACATTAATAGCAGGTGGTCCTTTTGTGCTTCCACTCGCCAACAAACATAATGTTAAGATCCTTCCAGCAGATTCAGAACATTCAGCTATATTCCAGGTATCAAAATATGATTCTGGTGATTGCCATACTATCTCAGGCGATAATATCAATGTTCAAGAAATCTTTAGGTGGCAATTAGGTGCTCTATAAGGGATTACTGATTTTTTTTAACACCTAGACCGATTTTTAGAACACTGGGCGAACTTTTCTTATTCTTTTATGTTGTTCTCTAGTGTATTCAAGGCTTGCCTGAAGGCGCTCTGCGCAAGATAATCTTGACTGCTTCTGGTGGAGCTTTCAGGTTTGTTCTCTTTGGATAAGATTTGTTTGTTAGTCATTCTCGTTTGGTAATGGAAGTTATTTACACTGGATGTTGGTTTATAGAGATTGGCCTGTTGAAAAACTCAAGGAAGTTAAAGTAGCAGATGCATTGAAGCATCCTAACTGGAACATGGGAAAGAAAATCACAGTGGACTCAGCTACGCTTTTCAACAAGGTTAAAATCATTTGCTTTCTCAAACTAATACTTGCCTTTGATCAAGGTGTAAGATGTGAGTTGCTTGAAACCAGGGTCTTGAGGTCATTGAAGCTCATTATTTGTTTGGGGCTGAGTATGACGATATAGAGATAGTCATTCATCCTCAGAGCATCATTCACTCCATGATTGAAACACAGGTCTTGCTTCTAGAAGAAACTGCATTTTCATCTTCTGGTTTCAGAAATAAAGAATCTATTAACATATATATGTAATTGTTTTGTTCCATAGGATTCATCTGTGCTTGCTCAATTAGGATGGCCTGATATGCGTTTACCGATTCTCTACACCATGTCTTGGCCTGATAGGGTTCCTTGTTCTGAAGTAACTTGGCCAAGACTTGACCTATGCAAGTAAGCTTACCACAATTTATAAACATTTCCTCAGTTTAATCAAGTGTTTAAGCTTGGTTTCAAGATTTTTAATCACCACCAAAAACAAAATCTCCAAACAATTTGTTGGTTTAAGATTTGTGACTTTTTTGGCAGACTTGGTTCCTTGACATTCAAGAAACCAGACAATGTAAAATACCCATCAATGGATCTTGCTTATGCTGCTGGACGAGCTGGTGGTACGATGACTGGAGTTCTCAGTGCAGCTAACGAGAAAGCCGTTGAAATGTTCATTGATGAGAAGTAAGTGTCATCTCAATTGTTGTTGAAAACGAATCACATTGTTTTTATTTACACATTCTTTTGTTTGCAGGATAAGCTACTTGGATATCTTCAAGGTAGTGGAGTTAACATGTGATAAACATAGAAACGAGTTGGTATCATCGCCGTCTCTTGAGGAGATTGTTCACTATGACTTGTGGGCGCGTGAGTACGCTGCTAATGTACAGCTTTCTTCTGGTGCAAGGCCAGTTCCTGCCTGATACATAGTTGTTGGAGGGATATTGATTAGTGGAAGTGATTAAGAAATGTTGTAAGAAGTTTAGTGCAGAATGTATTTACTTTAACACCATTTTGGCAAAGGATTATCTGTTCTAAGTTGTACTTAATATATAAGTGATCCAAACAAGCCAACCCGAAATTAAAAACCCAAATGGGACATTACTCTGTCGGTTTTATTTTAATTGTAATTTTTTTATTGGTTAAAAACACCCAATAACATTACGGATCTGACTGGTGACCATTCGGAAAACAAGAGGAACGGATTAAAAAGGAATGTTCGGGAATAAAATAGCAGGAATGAAAAGGAATGGTTGTTCCTTATCACTTTTAACAAGGAATACTTTTGTTCTTTAATTCTCTACAAAAAAAGGAATGAAAGGGAATGAGAGGGAATTATTATTCCTTGTGAATGATGATTTTTTTCAGAAACGTTAGGGAATGCATTATTCCTCGCTGTTTCCTGGTCACTATTCATACCCTACGTTTTCACGTAAAATTTTGAAAACAGTAATTCTGTCGAAAATATAATAAATATTAACTATTTTTGATAGGTGTAAAATTTTAACGTCAACTTATTTGAAACATTAAGTTGGATTATTGTTTTCATCAATAGTTATTTATTTTCTTTCTTATCATATTTTAATAATTTAAGAGGATAAACTTGGATTAAGAGAACTAATCAACGATCATTTCATCTTAGAGTAGGAATAAAGAGTGCATTGACCTACTCCCACCGCTAAAATCATTACGAATAATTTTAAGTTGCAAATCATATATGAAACATATCTTCGCATTGGATTAATAATTTGTTTGGTAAAATGCGATTTCGAACAACTTGCTTGTTATTTTGAAATGATGATGTTCTTTATGTAGGTATTATTATTAATAAGTATACTAGGATAACAACTGGGCGGTGTGTATGATAAAAAAAGCTTGCGAGTTATCATTAATCGTAATTTTCAAGTCATTCTTTTCAAAACGTGATTTGGTGTTATCAAGTATCAACTTATCTGAGGCTCTACTGCGTTTCCTAAAAGACACATGCACGAGTTGTAGGCTATACTTGAGATTGTATTTTGATTATATATGAAGCAATAAGAGTTGTTATAGTGAGAATCTAAGAGATGCTTAATATGTTGAATTAGTTAGGATGGTAAGATGTTTAGTTGATAATCATCCAAACCGTACAAATGTTACCAATGCTACAAGAACTACCAACAGTGAAAATGTGAAACCCACTGTAGTAAGCATTAAACATGTAAAGCGAAATGTATTATACAGTTTCAAAAATATTCCAAAATGTTAATTTCGTTGTGGACTCCACTGAACATGTTTTAAACCTAGCCAGTAGACACCAAAGATCAACTTCAATTATATAATGAATCGACGGCGACTACTATAGAATTGACCTAGTCTTTTCCGAATACACGTTTTGTATGCGGTTGAGATAACTCGAGTTACGCAATCAACAATATGAACACATAACTCCCTTTATAGAAACTTGAACAAGATCTCAAGGCAAACCAAACTTTCCTACAATATCCACCTAAAGTGTTTTCTAATCCAAATTAATAAATCGGTATCTATATTTATAAAAAAGCTACATTCGAATCCACACGTCAAAGGACCACACTCTTCTGTGTCTAAACAAAAGAAACATGAAACATTCATCCAAGTTCTGAATATACATGATACATGAAGTAGTCTGAATTATGTTTAACCAAAGTATGTGGTGATTTATTTGTAGGGCAAGAGATTGATTTCATTGTGTTTTGGATTTAAATTATGTTTAGTACGAAATGTTATTTTTAAATCAGAATTTCTAAAAATCGACTTTGAACTTAGTTATTTATATATGTGTTGGAATAAAATGTATAAAACCATAGTCTCCATTACAAGTTCACAACCATCAAACCACCAAAACTTTACCTAATCCAAACCGACACATCGAGGTTCATACTATAAAAAAATTCAAAACATGCCCTTTCTCGCCTAATTAACACTCGAGATTTTCTCAGAAACCAAAAGAAAAAGTTTGAGAGAGAAAATAAAAAGTCAAAAAGAAACCGAAGGCCACTTAAAAGTCCGCGTCTTCGATGTGGTTGTCTCTGTCACGAAAGAGCCACGTCACCTTTTAAAAAGGCCGTAAATGACGACTAAGCCCATTAAAATTTTTCAATATTCCCATCATATCCTTATTAAACGGCCCAAACGTCTGTCGTTTCGTCTCTTCGCTTTTCTCTCCGACCACCGAGGACGACGGTTCTTCTTCTTCTTCTTCTCTGTGATCAGAGTTGGTTTCACCGTTCCCTTCGCTGCTGCTTCTCGCGTAAAGAAGATTCCTGAGATTCCATCGTTTCGAGAGTCCTACGCTATTGCTTTTGATCTTGCTCTGCGACGAGAGTTCTTGGAGATCGTCGTCACCGCCTTTTGGTGTCCACACGCAGTAACTCTCCGGCGCAACGCCGGTGAGATCCTCCTCCGCCTCCGAGGAAGAATCCGACGTCGTGTCTCGCTCCTCGCTCATTAATTTCCTAAGCGCCGGTCTGTGACGTCGTGGAAGAGTACTCTTAGGCGGAGACACCGGAGCATTTCCAGTTCCACCACCGTACGGATTCAACGGACGGATCTTACCGTCGTAGAAAATCTCGTCGGCGGTAGCGATGGGGTGGGAACACCTGCGGCTTGGACAGTCGAAGGCGAACTCGAAGTCATTGTCGTCGTCGCGGTGGAAGTCGAATTGTTGCTCCTGGTCTCTGAGTTCCTGGACGACTCGGGCGGCGATTGCGGCGAGGTCTACGGCGGAAGAAAAGCTGTCGAAACTAGGAGAGTTGGGGGAGTAAGAGAGTAACCGGCTCGTCTGCATTTCGGACAGATGTTGGAGAGTCTTGTCTGAAAACGTTAGAGAAAAAAAAAGATTGTACGCTTCAAAAGTTGGGTCCCGTCGAGAGTGTATATATATACGGGAAAATTATTAGTATTTTTTAATTATTCTTGGAGAAAAAACAATTTTTTTTTTGTATGATTACATTAGAGCCAAAAATGTTATAAAGTTTAGTTAAATCAAAAACATCATTGATCTAACAAGGAGCGTAATAGCCACTAAACCAGGAATGCTTATATTTTAATGGCCAAATGATAAATCTTCCATTTTAATTCAAGTGGTATTAGTATTTAGAAAAGTATAACCCTGAATGAAAAATATGTTAGCAGTTATCTTCTTCCATGTCACTCACGAGGTGATGAACTTGTCTGTTCAATTATTTTCCTTTATGTAAGTAAGATTGATTATTCAAATGTTTATATGATGTCATTGAAATGACGTATGCAAACTTAGGCTAGAGAAGTCTGCTTAGGATTATAGTTACCAATTTATCATCCGTTGATTCCATATATAGTAATGAACAAAGTGAATTAATGGCCAACCAAAAAAAGAGGCGACAGGTCAAGGGAATAAATCTCCTTCAGTTCCTCAGCATTCTATCAATTTGGTTAACCATTGTAAATCTCCAAGCTCTACTTTGACAACCAATGATCTTCATCCCCAATGGATAATAGTTTAACTATCGTCATATCATCATCAATGGTGGCGCCCAGGACCAACACATCCAAGCTTATGTCCGGTTTGTACATCGCCTCACTTGCTTTTATGCCCACCGTATTCTCCATCTTCCTTCCCACAACATTAATGCTCAGTTTAATTAACCCTCCTACATATAGTGTCAAATAAACATAACCTCCAATGTATATCTACAGCACTCTAGTGGGACTGAAATTATCTTCCTCTCAAGTTCCTAGCGTATGTCTATATATATCCGAATTAATTTTACTTAATGGTGGAACACAGTACATTTGTTTCTATAATTTTCATGAACCAAATAGTTTTATGCGAAACAACAAGAAGAAAACTGATAACATGCAAAAGGGAGAGAAAAACAGAGAATTACATATGCTGAACGAACGTACTATATATATATAGTCATTTACATACATTCAAATCAAGTGTACACACGAATCAAATATCTTCACAAGATTCCCATCAATGTGTGTATATTTGTACATTATTACTACTATTATATATATATATATATATATATATATATATCATTTGATCGTATATGTTGCTTGACAATTAATCAAAATTTTAGATTATCCTTCATGTAACATACGATCGATTGCTGCAAAAAAGAAGAAATTGTATCATGTTAGTGGAAAACTATTATCACTAAAGACTAAGCATAATATATGCATACTTTTTTACAGTAAATTTAGAGAAAATAAAAGAGCTAGAAAGCTTACGAGAAGGCAGAGAATGACACAAGCAGCCGCACCTGGGACCAATGCGTACCAAAAATTCAAGTGATGGAACTTCGCTCCATCTATGAACATTAATGGTAAGCTCGCCGCTGTAATTTTTGTTTATTTATTAGTAAAATGAATTAGAGAACACAACTTAATTAAGACCGCGCGCTCTATTAAAACTTAAGAAAGTAGAAATCATTTATTTTTGGCAAAAAATAATGAGACAATATAGTTTACCAGGAGGATGGTTGGCTCGAGCAATGACCATAAAAGCTATGGAAGCGGCGAGTGCGACGCTCCTGGCAAGCCAGCCTGGTCCAAAGACGGAGAACGCTACCACTCCAATGGCAGCACAACCTATTTGAGCCAAAAACATGTTGTATTTCTGAAAAATGTAAAGAAAACAAGACATTCATCAATTAATTAGTTAAGTAATAATATAATAGAATGACATAACTACTACTAGCATTCAAAGTTGCTATTTAAAAATGATGTGATGCCATCTCTTTCCTATTTTACTATTTTAGCATGATGTGATGGCACACCTAGGTTGTGACTTGATACATGAAAGTAAATATTAGGTGGAAGTTGTTATCTTCAATAGTCAGAAAGAAAATATATTGGACCTCTTTAGTTTTTTTATTCCTTAGAAAAGTGAAAGCACGAGAACAGCATTTGAGGAAATTTTTTCAACTAGTTTGTCGATGTGATAGAACTACGTTCTACTTTCCACTATAGCGATTCCTCACTGATTTTGTTGATTGTACACGTTCAAACCCTAGTTAAAGCTTACTTTGGTGTTTACATTTTGGCAAAGAAGCGTTTGTGTTCAACCGCTTGTTATGTTTATATAGCTACCTATATATATATGTAAAAGGGGTTTAAAGATTACCCGAGCAGCAGGAGCAGATGGAGTGATGAAAAGAATGGCGGAGACGGCGCCAAGTGGTGCCACTGACATTGAAATTCCTTTTGGAGATAAAATGTGATCAATTCTTCCCAATATTGCCATTGCCGCAAACGCTCCTATTTACAAAGAAGATTAAAATTTAAGAGACGAATAACTTTTATAAAAAATATTGTAACTCCATTTTTCTTTTTATAGATACTTTTTTCTTTGTTATAGATACAGACACGGTAATTTCAGAAAATAACATTTTGTTGTATTTTTCATCAACCAATTGCTAATTTTCCTAGTAAATGGGCGGATTATATGTCTAGTAGAGACTTAATTAGTTGAATCATCTGTTTTTTTAATTGGAATTTCATTGAAAGTCAGACTTAGTTCAAACCAGAGATGGGTAAATATAATGCTAGCTGACACACACACACATAAGAATATGATTTCATACTTGTTGGAAGAAGTCAGCTATACATAACCTTTGAATAATAGGAATCTAGTGTCAGCATAGGTAAAGAAAAACACTAACTAGGATTCTCATGACACAAACATCAGTTTGACTATATATACACATATATCTATATATATATATATATATCTATTACGATTCAAGTATAAACTGTAATTAACAATCACATAATCTTTGGATATATTTATCTGAAAACACAATTATTTTCTGTCTTATACATATAATATTTTCCCCAACCAATTAAAATATATCTAAATTTCTTGCTTACGCTTATTTCTTCACGTTTGTCATGAAAAACCATACCCTAATTTCAAGGTAAATTCGACAAAATTGTCACACTCTAAAGACAGGTCATAAACGACCATTGGCCGTAGGAACTAGGAAGAGACACCATCTCTCTCTCTATATCCAATTTTTTTAATCTCTCCTCGTCTTTTTTTTTAATTTTATATTTTTTTTGTGTACCACATCTGACTTTTTAATTAGTTAATTAATTAACTTTGTTTGTTCTCAACTTTTATACCCTAATCGCCAGTTGTAGTTCTTCTGATTTACGAACAAAAACGCATTAGTGAAACTTATAATCTCAATATCATTTGACAAAACAAATGATAATCTTAATTAGTCATTAGCATATAAAAGTTCCTTAAATAATCCACATACCAGCTGCCGGCCAGATGACATCACTCAGCAATAGAGGCGTCGCCACCGCCGTCTTATCTGGCTTCCAAGACTCCCACGACGACGGAGCCGTCAAGTTTCCCGCTGAAGCCACCACCGTGGTTACTCGCTGCCGACGGCTCAAAAAAGCCGGATACCTCATTTGGCTCAAGGATTTAAACTCAAAGCATCTATTATAAGTAAAGAACCCAAGAAAATGCCTGCTCGAAACCGCAGCAACCATTGCCGCAGATCTCGAAGCCGTCGTTGAAGAGGCGTTCCGACGAAGATGTAAACCAGCCGGAGGAGGTGGTGGCCTTACCGGAACGGTAGACATGGTAAAAGGTAAGGTGTAGAACAAGATAAGACCGCTCAAAATCTAAAAGTATCACAAGAAAGGCTAAAATACTCTTCGTCTTTGCCCCCCTTCACCAATAAGAGAAGGACAAGCGATTAGCATCTCTTTTATATACGCACGCAGCACATATGTGCATATTATATAGATACTAGATTAGCAAATACTTACGTACCTAATCACAAATCTATCCGAGAGCGATGGAGATCGATTTTAATTTAGAAAATATGCTAACTATAATTATCACGAAGTACTCATCAGAACCAGCACTTAAATAAATTTATATAGCTAATTTTAAATCAATTTTTTTTTTTATGTTTGTTATATCGCTAAAATTTTAAGCTTGATCATGTGCATGCTAGTCGACTTTGTTTTTTTTTCTTTTTTGTCATAGTGCCTTTTAATTCCCTGTATATATATAGCAGTATTAATGAGTTCACCGCCATTTTTTTTTTCTTAAAATGAGTTCACCGTCATGGGCGTAAATTTTACTATTAATAATTGCAGAGTACAGTTTGCAATTAATTCATGCAAAAAAATATAGGTTTCTCTTAATATATAATGGGATTTTTGCAAAATTGACCTATAACTTAAAGTCAAACACAAAACTAACCTCCTTTTTTTTTTGAAAATTGGTTTTGCCCTATTCACCCCACAAGTTCATATAATTTACGAAAATGCCATCAATTTTTTTTTTATTTTTTTTTTCGAAAATGACATTTTTACTCTCTCACCCTCATCATCTTCAAGTAATTACAAGATTGCCATTGTCATCAATACCACAACCACCATGAACAAGCAATTTGAAGCTCTTAATGCTCCTAAAATCGATTTACCCTTCTTCTTTTTCCATTCTTGTGAACTAAACACAACATATCTCTCACTTTCTCTCCACAATGAGCTAAAAAACTCAAGATTTTGATTCTAAAATTTTTATGGTTCATAGAGTCATAGAAGCTAACGATTATGGGTGGGTGACTTCCGTTTGTGATTCTGTGTGCTTGGAGAAGCCTTATGTATGCTAAGGAACTTATCTCACTAATTTAAGGTATGACATCGAGTTTTTTTCCAGATCTGTTCGTCAGACGACTTACTTGGGAAGTCGTCTGGCTGTGGACGACTTACCTTTCAGTCGTCTGGCTGTAGACGACTTACCTGGAAGTCGTCTGGTCAACGCAGAGGTTATTTTTGCAATTGACTTTGAAATCTGTAACCTGAGACGACTGAAAGTTAAGTCGTCTACTATTGTTTGGTTTCAAAAAAAATTCCAAAGAACCGAGACGACTTACATTTCAGTCGTCATAGGTTAGTTTTGTATTTGACTGGATAATTTCAGAAGTTTGACTTCCCCAGACGACTTACATTTCAGTCGTCTGGCGAAAATTAAAATAATAATATTTTTTTTAAAGTAAACGACTTACAATTAAGTAGTCATAGGTTAGTTTTGCAATTGAAAAAAAAAACTTCAAGATTTAATTATACACAGACGACTTATAATTCAGTCGTCCACCAGACGACTTAATTGTAAGTCGTCCAGGATTTTTTTTTCCGAGATTCTGATCAAACCTCGTAAATCCTGGACGACTTACATTTCAGTCGTCTCGTGGACGACTGAATTATAAGTCGTCTGTATATAATTAAATCTTGAAGTTTTTTTTTTCAATTGCAAAACTAACCTATGACGACTTAACTGTAAGTCGTCTACTTTTAAAAAAATATTATTATTTTAATTTTCACTAGACGACTGAAATGTAAGTCGTCCAAAAAGTCAAACTTCTGAAATAATCCAGTCAAATGCAAAACTAACCTCTGACGACTGAAATGTAAGTCGTCTAGCTTTTTTGGAGTTTTTTTTTAACCAAACAATAGTAGACGACTTAACTTTCAGTCGTCCGAAATAACAGATTTCAAAGTCAATTGCAAAAATAACCTCTGCGTTGACCAGACGACATATATTTTAGTCGTCTAGACAACTTAGATTGAAGTCGTCCGCGTCTTCTCCACTAGTTTTTAAGTCTTCTACGTTAGTTTTTGAATAACTTGTATTTTTAAGAGTGATAAGTAACTTCAAGATATGTAAAACTCATATTTACAAAATATGTTCTCTCCCTTAGTTTTACTAAATTTGACTAAGTTTTTCAATGCAAACTTATAAAAAATATGATATGCTTTGACTAGTTACTATTGTTTGTTTCCATCTCTTACCAACATTCTTGTTTATTAAGATGAGAAAAAGGCCATTGGAGTTTATTATTGCATATGAGAGATCCAAAGATAAGAAAAAGACTACTGAAGTCTATTATTTCATTGATTTGTAAATGTGTAAACACATTGTTAGCACATTTAATACATCTTGGAAAATATTATTACTGATTTTACAAAAAATTCACAACTAAAAGAGTATACATGCAATTCATAAAACAGATCACAAACAAAACTATTATAGATCATTCATCTACAAAGACAAGCTTGGATTCCACTTGAGTAGACAAGACCAGACAACTTTTAAGAAGTCCAGACGACTTCTAAGAAGTCCAGACGACTTCCAGGAAGTTCAGACGACTTTGCCAGAAGACTTTTAGGAAGTTCAGACGACTTCCAGGCGACTTTACAGGAAGTCCAGACGACTTTTAGGAAGTCCAGACGACTTCCAGACGACTTCCAGATGACTTCCAGACGACTAACAAGTAAGTCGTCCCGGAAGTTTTCCAGATCTGAAAAACCTGCATATTAAATACAGATCTGAAAAACCTGCATATTCAAAAACGTTCAAATGGCTTAAAAACAGAAAAAATGAGTGGAAGATTAGATAAATCTACCTTCACAGAACACACAAAAATACATATCTAAAAATAATAGATCTACCTTTAAATTAGTGGAAGATGAGTACCAAATAATTAAAAACCTGCAAAAAAAAATAGATTAGTAACAAAGACATGAGACAAAATTGAAAAATTCATATAAAGTTTGGTGTTTTCAAGTCAAAGAGATTAGAGTGGGTTTGGAGAGTTTTAGTTTGGGAAAAAAGTAAGAACTTTATACAACAAGAAGTTACCAAATGAAGAAAAATCAGACATAAGAACTTACCAAAACGCTTAGAAAAATCCAGACGACTTCCTGGAAGTCCAGACGACTTCCTGGAAGTCCAGACGACTTCCTGGAAGTCCAGACGACTTCCTGGAAGTCCAGACGACTTCCTGGAAGTCCAGACGACTTCCTGGAAGTCCAGACGACTTCCAGGAAATCCAGACGACTTCCTGGAAGTCCAGACGACTTTGTCAGAAGACTTCCAAGAAGTCCAGACGACTTCCAGACGACTTCCAGACGACTAACAGGTAAGTCGTCCCAGAAGTCTTCCAGATCTGAAAAACCTGCACATCAAATCCAGATCTGAAAAACCTGCATATTCAAAAACGTTCAAATGACTTAAAAATAGAGAAAATGAGTGGAAGATTAGATAAATCTACATTTATAGAACACACAAAAATACATATCTAAAATTAATAGATCTACCTCTAAATTAGTGGAAGATGAACACCATTTGATTAAAAACCTGCAAAAGAGATAGATTAGTAAGAAACACATGAGACAAAACTGAAAAATTCATATAAAGTTTGGTGTTTTCAAGTCAAAGAGATTAGAGAGAGGTTGGAGAGTTTTAGAATGATGAACATTACATTTTTGTTGCAGCCATTTGAGAGGATGAGAGAGAATGTGTAAATTTTTCTTTATATAGGGAGACAAAAAATCCAATTAGATTAAATATTTTTGACTCAGACGACTTCCTGGACGACTTACATTTCAGTCGTCTGGTGAAGAAATTAAAACAGACGACTTACATGTAAGTCGTCCAGAAGAGTTTAATATTTTTAGCGGGAAATTAAATATTTTTAGCGGGAAACTAAAATAGAAGACTTTCCAGACGACTTACAAGTAAGTCGTCTGGACGACTGAAATATACGTCGTCCAGGTAAATTATTCAACAGACGACTGAAATATAAGTCATCCACACCCTAAACATAACCTCTAAACTTAATTATCTAATTAAACACTTCATAAAACCAAATCAAACTTGAAAAGTGTTTACTATACACAGAAATAAACACATATAGGTGAAAACTAATTTTTGAAAAAAACATTTTAGTTTTCCAAAATCTAACCCTAACAATACATACAATACTATAACATATGTTTGCCAAACTCCTAAACCAAAGTATTTCATGATTCACTACTTCCACTCATATATCTTCAAAACAAATCAATTTTATCATATCTTAATTTATATCAGTTAAAACTGTTTATAATTACTTGATTTTTATTTTTTACGCATCAAAATATTTTTTTACAAGATTTATAAATTATTTTTAAAATAAACTGGTACCAGACGACTTACACTTCAGTCGTCCAGACGACTTCCAACATCTCAGACGACTCAGACGATTTACTGGGGCTATATTCGTAAAAATGGCTTCTGTTTTTTTGTTTGGTCACTAGGTGCTGAGCTGTAATTTCACTAGGCTTTTAGGTTAGTTTTGCATTTGATTCAAGTTTGGGTATAGGTTTGGAATTAAAATCAAGTTGTGGGTTAGTTTTGGCAAAAATCCTATATATAATTCTCATAATATAGGATCTCAAACTAAAGTCCAAACTGGCTTATGAAATCTCCAACCGCTATGTGAATTGAATTTTCATTAGAGGAGCATTAATTAGGTCCATTACTTTGATTATAATGGTCTCTCTATACTCTATGTAAATGCGATATCATATGATCAATACGTAATACTATTGCGTCTCGTGTTAACGGTAGACAATTTTCTGGTCACTCGAGAGGAATTATTTTATCTTTGTATGAACGTGTGTGAGCAACTAGCGAAGCGAATGGGACAAAAAAAGCGTTGGCCTTTTAGGAGGGTGATGGGGCTTAAAGATGGACGCAGAAGACTCTACCATTAAACGAAAGGTCATTCTTCAGAGATGATAACATTAAAAAATTCCAGAAAATAAAAATCAAAACTTTGTTGAGTGACTTGAGTCTAATACATTTTTCTTTAATTAAATCTATGCATTTTAATCTCATAAGATCAAAAACAATTATTATGCTGACAAAGACCAAAATTTTAACACAAAATGTTTAGGATAATTTTTTCAAATAACTTTTTTAAAATATTTGTCACAAAAATAAATTTCTTTTTTTTTAAATAACTAATATAACCTTTTTTTATTTTGAAAATTTTTATTTTTTATTTTTTATTTTTTAAAATCCAAAACTATATCCCCAAAACTCTATCTTATCTAAACTCTAAGTCTATATTAGTTAATTCTAGGTAAAAAATCCTTTAATAAAATTTAGTTCGGTCATTTTTTTCATTAAAGAGTATTTTGTGAATATTTCGCTCAAATATTTACATTCATGTTTATTAGAATTTTTTTATAAATTCTTACAATAAAAATGCAGTCCACTAAATAGGTTAAACATCTTCTGCTTCAAATGTAACATTTCGTTACATAACCTTAACAGTGCACAAGCACAATGCACCTCAGTAATCTTACACCATCTTTAAACCCTAACAGTAATCAGAATGAGAATCATCATAGTAATCTATTGCAGTAGCAGAAGATGGCGACATAACTTCTTGCTCAAGCAACTGAACCACCTGGTTCATAGCCGGTCTGTCTTCCGCATTAGCAGCTGTACACCTCGCAGCTATCTCAATCAACACCTCCACAGAGTCTTCATCTACGCCAACACATCTCTTGTCCATCACATCTTCTAACCTATCCTCCTTCAGCAAAGTGTTCATCTGATAGAAACAATATTTCATTAGAAACAGAACAGTTCTTGTTGGATCAAAGCCGAAGATCTGAGCTTATTTTTTTACCCATCCGACAACGTTTAACCCTCTATTAACAAATGTCGTGTCCGTTGGTCTTTTTCCTGTAACAAGCTCAAGCAGAAGAACCCCAAAGCTGTAGACATCAGACTTCTCAGTCGCTCTACCATTCTGCAAATACTCTGTTTCCGCAAGAAGGTTATAAACGAAACAAATTACTTGTTCTCCAAGACTCATTAAAGAACAGTACCTGGAGCAAGATAACCAAAAGTGCCAGCTACTACAGTTGTAACATGAGCCTCTTCGTCAACAAGAAGCTTTGCAAGACCAAAGTCAGAGACTCTAGGCTCTAGCTTATCATTAAGTAGAATGTTGCTTGACTTTATGTCACGGTGAACTATCTTAGGGCTACAATCATGGTGCAAATAAGCCAGACCCCTCGCGGAACCCAGTGCAACTCTCAACCGTGCGTTCCAATTCAACAAACCATCTTCTTGAGATCGTTCTTGTGAGATCAAGAAACCAAAAATACACACAAAGATCAATATGAATCACCAGTCTGATAACTAGGCCTAGGATTTTGAACCGAACCGACCAAAAATTTCAGATAGTTCGGTTTTCGGTTCGGTTCTGCAATCAATTACTTCGTTTTTTTTTTTTATAAAAACTTATATCCAAACCATACCAAAAACCCCAACTGAACTAACAAATTTTGAACCAAAGTAACCAAAATAACCAAAATTTACCGGAATTTTAACAAATTAAACCAAAATCTAACCAAAATCAAAAACTTTAATAACATTTTCAAAAACCGAACTAACCAAATACTAAACCGAACTTTTATTTTCGGTTAATTCAATAGGATTTATGTTAAACCAAACTAACCGAAAACCGAATAACCCAAACTACCCGGACCGAATAACCCGAACTAACCGAACCCGCATGCCTACAGATAACCATAGAGAAGATAAGTACAAGTGCAATTACCATGGAGAAGATCGTCTAAGCTTCCAACAGTGAGATAATCATAGATGAGAAGTCTTGAAGTTGGTAAGCGGCAGTAACCACGCATGTTCACTAGATTGATGTGCTTGACACTCCCCAAAATCTCAACCTCTCGCTCAAAAACCCTATCTGATCCTTGTCTACTCCTATCTATCTTCTTGACAGCAAACGTTCCAAGATCATTCATTACCATTCTATAAACCGTCCCAAACCCTCCGGAACCAACAATGTCTTCTTCATCAAGAGACTCCAGCTTCTCAATCAGCTCGGTTGAGGAGTAAGGAAGATCTCCATGGAATGTGATCAGCTTCTTACTTGTCTCACAAGGTTCCTTCTGTTTCTTGACTTCTGTGTACTTCTTTACTTTTCTTTCCTTCTTTGAGAGCATCCAAACCCATAGGAACACAAAGATCACAATGAATGCAATAGCCATTGTAGACATTGCACCTATCAAGATTCCTTTGATCAAGTGTGATGACCTCTTTGGAGAATCTGTGAACATTCCAAAAATAGAAAGTTTAAGACAAAAGGAAGAGAATGAGTGTGTTTTTAATAACAAGAACTTGCCTGATTCATCATCACTTTCTGCATGAGGAAGAACAACAGGAAACCCCATTGATGTTCTACATGGCTTGTGAATCTGGCGGCCGCAAAGATCCAAGTTACCAGTGAATCTAACCATTCAGACACAAAACATTAGCACAAGACTTTTGTCTGAAAGTTCTTGATCATGTAAAAACTCACGAATCAGCTCCAAATCTTCTGAGAACTCCTATATCAGGTATCTCCCCGGAGAAGAAGTTGGTTGACATGTTCCTGAATCAAACAAAGAGTTCAAGAACATGTTTCAACAGTTACATCTAAAAGGCTGAGACTTTGTTCTCTACTTACAAGGAGCGTAGACGTGTAAGACGGCTAATAGAGGAAGGAATAGCACCCTTCAGTGTATTGCTTGATACATCCCTGGAAACATCACAATCCGTTGAAATGATCAAACATGAAAACATCGAAAAAACCGAAAAAATAATTATGAATCTTACAAGATAGTAAGGAAAGTGAGGTTGCCTATGTTTGGTGGAATCTCGCCTTGAAGATAGTTAGCCCTTAAGTAACTGAAAGCAAGTTCAAATCAGATATACACCAATGTCCATGTCCAAACATTACTAAAGATGTTAGAGACCAATATGACTTACACAGCTCTGAGCTCAGTGCAATTGGTGATTTCATTAGGAATAGTCCCATGTAAGCTGTTCTGATGAAGTGCTCTACATAACTCCAACCAAACTTGGATTAAAAGACAGAAACTTTAGCAATAAAAAACAAAGAAGCATCACTCACAGCCTCTGCAGTCTACTGAGTTTCCCAATGCTAGGAGATATGATCCCTCTTAGTTGCATGTAAGGTAAGTTTCTGCATCAAAATAAACAATGCAGATTCAAAGAAAGAAGCTAAAGATTGAGAATGTGAAAAAAGACAAGAGAGAGCAGTTGTTACACTGAAACAACTCTTTGGTCTTGAGGGTTACATGAGACACCAGTCCAAGAACAAGGAGACTCATCTGAATCTCTCCAGTTCTCTAGAGAGTTCTTAGTATCATTCCATCCACTTTTCAACTCCAGAAGAGCAAACCCTTCAAGATTCAAACCTCCAAATTTCATTACATTACTAATAAACCACGACAAAAGCCAGAGACTTTAGAGAGAGAGTATACACTAACCATCGAGAGTGAGAGCAGAAGAGCATGAAACGAAAAGGGTTGTAGCTGCAGAAACTACTGAGAAGACCCAATTCAAGATACCCATTTCTCTGATTTCAAGTGAAAAGGAGATTATTAAGTTCGATTTGATGGAGAAGAGTAGTCAATAAAGTATAAAGACGAGAACTTTATCCCCCAAAGGAGTGCCCTCACTCGAGGATGTGAGGACTACTTCATGATGAAAAATCTTAACTTTTGTTTTTTCCTAAAAATAATTTTTTTTAAATTTTAATCTTTTATTTTTTTTTGGTTCTTCCCTCTTCTTCTTGAGCTAAGTGAAAGCAGAGATTTTTGAAAAAATCTCTACTTCTTGGAGAGATGTGCAGACCAAAGAGAAGAGAGAGAGAGTAGATAGAGTTTGTAAATCAAAACACTCGCGAGTACAGTTTGTGAAGTCTAATCGCTAATGATTAATAGTCACCAATGAGTCAATGAAGGTGACTTAGTTTATAGAAGTGAAATTAAGACGCGAGTGAGCGAGTGAAAAGTTATGAAAACTTTCTTGTATTTACTTTTGTCTGAGAGATCTGCATTGAAACAAATGTTTTGTCCGAGTCATGTTGACCAAAAATCTACAGACTATTTTACCACTTGCATTAATCACAGATAGCTAAACCATGAAAGATGATTGGTTTTTTGTTGACCGGTTAGACCAAAACCGGGACGTTGTGGATTTTCTGTTTCATTCATACAATAATTAAAGGTTTTTTTTTTTTTAAATGATTTATTATGATCTTACAAGTATGATATAGGAAAGATTACATAGACGATTCGACAACCGACAATACTACCTGCCTTATGAAGACCTACGCCTAACTGCATCACCTGAGTCGTCCTATGAAGATCCACGCCTGACCAGATTTACTTGCACCATGTTGAAGATCCCTTGCAAGTCTTTCCGTTGTAGTTTGTGCATAATTGCTTAATAAACCGCTCTCTCCGGGACTTGAAACCTGGATTTCCTGTAATTTGCAATAAATTGCATAGTGTGGGATTTGAACCTCAGACCTGGGTGTAGAAGCCTTTAAACCTTAACCAATAGGCTACGGTGCTTCCACGTAATTAAAGGTTTACAAACATATATTAATGATTATGGACTATAGCACATGAATTTTCCTTGTTGGCAAAGGGGAGAACGTGTTTGAAAAAGACGAATTTAAATTTACCCAAAACTATTTTTCTTTTGAAGTTTTGAATCACTTGATCAAACTATTTATGTGAAATTCTTAGTTTGGGCTTTAAAATTATTAGTTGGGCTTTAAAATTATTAGTTGGATTCTCATATATAGTATATAGTTGGGTTTGAAAGATGTTTGAGTTCCAATTTGACTAAACGTTTGGACCAGTTGTTAGTATACAAACCCATTTTAAATTATCCAATTGAAATTTTGGACCAACATGGCAACATGAAAGATAAACAGATCATCATGTAAGGAAAATAATTTGGTTAGATTGTACCATGTTTTTTCGAAAAATTAAATTGATCATAAGCAAACTCTAATTTACTAAATATGATTGTTCTTCAATCTTTAACTTTATTTCTTCAGTACTTTATTTATGTTTTGCAAAACAATTTTTATATCACCAATAAAGCTGATCCAGCCTAAGCAATTTTTGTGCAGAGTAAACAATATCAATCATTAATAACAGTTGAAATATTTTTGTTATAGAATAATTTGTTTTAATCAATTTAAATATTGAAAGAGATCATTTAACTGTTTTCTGGTACCAAAACCTTACAAATTCATAGTAACATATACTCTCTAGAATAAGAAAAATGGAGTATAGTATGATTTAACATCAATTGTTCTTTTTATATCATAAATAAAAGTTCTCCACTCAAAACAATCGGTTCATGATTTTCAATATTGATTTGTAATCCTTAATTCTTCTTTTTGTTTATTTTATTCTTCAGGCAAATTTTGGAATCAATATTAATGAAACGCATTACACATAAGAGTAATTGATACTTTGTTGACAAAAAAAAATTGATACTTTGTTTATGGTCATAATTATATTTTGCCTAATGATTTTGAATAGACCTTCCTGCTGCTATTACCAACTACTAACTCCAATTGTGATTATTTTTTATCTCAATATGCGTAATTGTCCAGTTTCAAGCATATTCTATTTTATAACTTTTTATATGTTTACTGTAGTTGGTTCTTTTGTTCTACATTTTGCGTTAATTTAAAGTTGTTGCTAATAACAATAGACATGCAATTTAGTTGGAAATATTCAAACACATGTAAGTGACGCTCACATTCGAAGACTAACACATCAGACTTTAATTTCTTCTAACAAGTACAAGTTGTATTTGTTCTATTTGTCACACAAGTACGAGTTATGTTAGAACATCAATATCTCGTTGACCATATTTTCAATTGGAACAAATGTAAAGCGACAGGATAAATAAACAAAACTAGAAAAACGAGTTCAAAACCCTAAATACTAATATACTGCGCTCGTTTGATGCAATTGTTCAAATCGATTGTGAGCCTCTCAAAGTGCTTACACGTGAAATGTATAAGCATTTCTAAAATGTAAATATTGCTTCCATTGTGATTAAACAAAATTTACTTTTGCTTTGATGGATAATAATTATTAGTCGTTTAAGAATTTGTTCTTTTTAAACTGGACCAATGAAGGCAACGAAGCATAAGAGTTGTTTGACCATTTTTAATGGCTTGGCACTATACAACACCATAGTTATTATAACTCGACATGTGGATTCATCTTTAGAGAAAGTAAATTAAATTATTGAAAAGTGGTAATATTCATGTGGTTCTTGATTTTTCAGAAGGCCAATATAGAGCAAGAATCAGAATATTAGGAAAATAAAAACATTAACGTGATAAGCTCTTTTATTCTATTAATTGAATGGGAAGACAAAATAAACGCGCTTTTCGTCTTTCAAAAAGAATTCAAGATACTAAACAAAGTGAAAGAGGAAGTGATTCCCATAACATATATCATCATCCATCACTTAATGGAATCAAGAACATGTTCGTTTGGTTTGTTTTTTTTATTACTATACCATGGCACTTACTAATAGCAAATTAGCAGTATCAGTAATAATCTTAATAATGTATGATTTTAGAGATTTTGAATGGATGGTGTGACAATACAACATGATCATTATTGTTATTACTAAACTAGGGCATTTGCTAATAGCAATTAGCAATACCACTAATAATCTTAAACGTGTTTCAAGAATTTTGAATGGGTGATTTGATAGGACCCCATCCATTGTTCGTGTATAGCAGTCGTCCGTCGGTCTAATAAAACTTATCTCTAAAATATATTGCAATTTAGATAAGCATAACAAAATTTAAATACCATAAAACCAAGAATCTTATCAACGCGCAATTCTAAAATGGTGATTTACAAACAAAAAACAACCAATTTGTTTTCATAAGATAATCTTTTTATATCTCACCTACTTTCAAATATATCATTAGACAAGAATTAGAAGCATAGTACATACTTATACTATGTTCTCGAATAAAATTAACAGTTGCATTAATAAATGAACTAGATCTCGACCCGCGCAACCGCGCAAATTTTTGTTTTTTAATTCTAAATTGATATATATTATGATATATATGTGTCTATCAATTTTTAAAACATAATAAGTTTACGGTATTTTTTTTTATTGAATAGATTGTTTCAAACTTTCACATGTATTTGTATATTTTTCTATATATATATATTCTTAGATTATTATTTTCAGATTATTATTTCATTATTAAAATCGTAACTATATATATAAAGATTAGTAAAATATTGTTTTATTGTCATATTCAAAAATATTGTAACATTTCACAAATTTAGAAAGTTTTTAAATAATTAAACTTTTCGCTTCATAGATTTATATTATCGAAATCTATCGAGTAAATAATTAAACATTTAGTTTTTGTTTAATTTTTAAAATAAACTATATAGTTTAAAATTCGTTTTCATTGTTTAAGGCAGTAAAGATTAATCATTGTTAGATAATATAATTTTTGTTATTTAAAAAAAAATCTTTATAATTTTAAAAGTTAACATCGACAAATATTTAAATATTTAATATATGAAGGTATAATATTACAACATTAAATTATATCTATTTAATTTATAATATCTAAAAATTTAATGGATCATCTATTGTTTAAATCTAATTATTGATAGCCCAATAAAAATTTCTGGTAGACCCAAAAGTTAAATGATAAGATTAGAGATTAAATGTAAAATGACTTTCTAGGAATATGTCCATTAGGTCCATTTTTTAAAAAATCACACATGAATCAAAGTTGTGACTTCTGTTTTATATAAATATATAAGATGAATGTGTGCTTTTGTAAGAAAAAATGTACAGTGTTTAAAGTAAACAAGTTATTTAAAGATTTAATTATTCTAGCTAAGGAAACTAAAGCCCTTTGTCAAATAAAAAACTAAGGAAACTATGGAAGGATAATGGATGGTGTATCATTGATATGGTCGAGACATTGAGTGTTTAAGATTTTTGATTTTTTTTTTCTGATTGCTAACTCGAATATGCTCTACATATATGTCTCGAGCAATGCTGTAGAAGCCGGATTATGATTTATCTCCACTTTATCCTTATTCTTCACATCTACATTAGTCAAATGTTTTTACATTCCCAAGTTTTTTTGTACCCAATTCAAACCATATATACACAGTCCATGACTAAACCAATATTACACCAACCAAAACTGAAACCAATCTTGGTCCGGCTGTCAGAGTTAGTCGTGAGATTTTGGGTGGGCTTATATATGACTATGCATTTTTACTCTTAAAAATTTGAGGATCCATAACTAATGTTTTGCTTCGCTATGTCCAAATCGGTTTTATCTTATCGGCGGTCTGAACCAAACTTTATATTTTGGCACTTTCATATGTATGCCAAATCAAAACAACGTAAATAAAACTGAATGTTTTTCATATGTATGTTTTCAACTTCATCTTTGTACTGGTCAACAAAAAAAGAGCCTTTTGTTTTTTCAAGGACTAGTCGAAGTGATACGAAACGGAAAATTTACTTTTTAGAAGACATTGTCTTTGATGATGTGGCTCTTAACTTCCACTTACTGCTCATCATTTGCGATCATGTTCGTATATATCTTTAGTGACACTCTCATATTCAAGAGTATCAATCAAGATATGGACAAATATACTCTCTGTCAACAGCATTATCTCTAGAAGCCAACTTCGTTATCAATAAATTCTATAGGAGATATTAAACCCGTGGATAGTTTCGAGTCTTATTTGGCCGGAGTAGACCGTGTCATATGGGGCCTAACGAGCATTTTGTTAGTGTATTCATTGTGTTTTTGGAATGTTTATGAGATATTTTCTAGGCTGGTGTGATTCTACATTAGATGAGAAATACATATTCTCTTACCAGGAACATCTCTCACCCGTATTACAGAGGTTCAATATTTTTTTGTTGTCGCATAGTAAGGGTTTCTCACTAGTTTTGGGTTTGTTGATTATGTAGACCGCACATCTTATGTCTGTGCATTTCAAACTCGAATCATCTGATCTTGCTTCCAATTATATATCCTATCTTTACTCATATATTCGCAAACTTCATTGGACCTATTATAGAGTTGGCAAAATTTATATTATTAATATTTCTAATTTTTAATAGAACTCTAACTTAAGGGTATTGTACTTGACAACTTGGTTACACACTTCGGTTGCAATACCATTTATGTATATATATTTTTCATCGATGCATAATTACATATTTATTTAAACCCTTTAACAAAAAAAATATTTAGAAACAAAATACCTCAAACAAATTAAATATGAAAAAAAGAACCGAGGAGCGATTGCCGGATTGGGCAGTTTTAGAAACGTACTATTGAAACTGGCAAACTACGACTTTATCATAAAGTTGCAGAGAAGCACATGTCGAAGGTTCGATTACTTTTTTTTTTTTGCCATAACAAACCTATTCTTTACGTTTATTTTTTATTTTTGTTAAACTTATTCTAGTCTTTACGTTTTTAACACCAATTTTTTAGGTCATCTCCAAAACCATTTCTTCAGAGAAAAGCAAATCCGCTCATTAAGTCTTTCCCGTGCGAAAATATAGTAATCCAACTTGTCAATTGTCATCATAAAAGTAATTAAATGTCACCCTAAACATATACAGATCCAGGGTAGGTCGATATACGTGGTTTTAAACACTCAGTAAATATATATTTTTAACCATTTGGAAGCCAAGTTATCTATGCCTATTAACTTTTAATATTTTGGAGACCATAAACGAATCTTTCGTTAGTTGTAACTTATCCCCAAAAAGAGCTCTGCATAGACAACGTAATATTGTTTGAAGAGGTACATATCTATAGTTCTGTACAACAGCATTGAGCGGGAAGAAAATTGTGAAAAGGTAACCGCAACGCATTGGCCGTTCGGTAATGGTAATCGCACTTGCTTTTGGAATAATTGACCAGGAATCAATTTAGTGGAATGGTGAAAACGACACGCACTTCTCTCCCTTACCATTTGTATTGCTAAAACCTGACGCATTTTGATCCTCTTCCTCCCACTTTCTGGTTTTAATTACCCAACTATCATTTGCTAACTTAATTAAATACTCGTCGTCATAATTAACTACAAAGTAAATTCGAATGGACCTATGCGCGTTTACTGCATTTATAATGTGTTTCACGTGATCATATGCATATACGTATAAATACCAATACGTATACATATTAATGTGTACTATTATATAATATGTTACTTCCTATGTATTTAAAAGATTAATGTTTAAGATTTTACACATATTTTTTAAAAATACATTTTTTGTTTATTACTTTTTGTTTTACCAATAAATTTTCAACACTCATATTTTTAAATTTTAACTTATGTTTAAATTTTAAAAATAGTTACATTAGTTATACTCTAAAACATCAATCTTTCCAACACAAAAATAAAATCTAAAATAAAATGCAGTAATTTACTTATTTTTTTGGTTTAATGTTGATTAGCTGCTTTTCTGCCAACTAATTGCATGTTTTTAAGTATTCTTATATTAGAATTTGTATTGCGTTTTCTATAGCGTATAGTGAATTAGCTATATTTATAGTGGCAGGTGAAAACAATACTGATCGGATCTTTGGTGTGCATTACCAGAAGCTGACACCAATTTTATTGCATTGATCATAGTTTTTTTTATCATAGTTGTTATAATCTTTTCATCGTTGGGGGTAAGGTTAAGAACTAAGAAGCCTTGTTTTGATCTATGTATCCTCTGCGTTTCTCTTTTATTTGTTTTTCAGTACGTGTTGATACATTTTGATTTGATGCTAACATATATAAACTTATTTTCCGCCTTCTATAAGAGAGGATCCTATGAAAATATATGATGAATTGGTTGACAATATATATATATATATATTTTTTTTTACAGCAAACGGTTCTTCTATTACTCAAACTTGAGGTGGTCTGAGAAGCCAAACCGGAATAAAACAACCAATAAAACATAATGATCTATGAAAAGAACGTGCACTTTTAGCTAACGCATCTGCGATCTCATTCTGCGCCCTTGGAAAGTAGGTGATGTTGAAGTCTGAAAAACACAACCGAAGAGTTTGAATGTTTTCCAGCTCGGTTGAGAAGTTGGGCCAATCTTGTGGCTGCTCTATCATCGCAATCAGGTCCTTACAATCCGTCCCAAACCTTTGATAGGTGGAGTGTTGTATCATGCTCTCCATTGCCCACTTTAGCGCTTCCAGTTCTGAGTGTAACGTTGTCTCCCTTCTCCGCAAGTTCCTTGACCCCATGAGTTGTATCTTCCCCATTGCATCCTTTCAGACCCATTCCATTCCACTAAATTGAGCTGTGGAGGTCCATGAGCCATCCACCATGCAAATATTACTCAAGCTTAAGATTTGTGGTTCTTCAATATTCTGTACCAATTTTGGCGGAACCGGTACATAGTCTCTTGCATTAAACCAAGCTTGACACTCACTCTCTGCATATCTGACTAGCTCCAATGGATCTCTGTTTATGCTTCTAAACAACTTTTCATCCTGACTTTCCAGATATACCAAATTATCCAAGGATAAAAGTCTCTATCATCTTCTGGCTCCAGAATTCCATTCTTTCTCCAAAAGAGAAAGTCCATATTAGTATAAATACTTGATACATGAAAGATTTCAGAGCTCGATGGTGTTGATGATAATTCCCATGCTTGTAAGGCCGGTGGTTGACAATATATATAAAGATGAAAATTGTACATCTTTCTCTCATAATGTTCTTAAACTATAGTTATCTTTGTTTTAGGTTTTCAATTAGTTTATATTATTTATGTTTCGTTTGAAGTGATATTTTATTTAGGGCGATCATATTAGAAAATTTTGCATAATATCTCACATGCCTTATTTATATACCTTATTAATTATCAATACAACATTTATTGTAAATTAAATGGGGGAAACAAATAATATTTCTACGTTAATGTAATGAATTATACATAACGAAACAAAATAAATGGCTACAATTTTACTAAAAGTACTGTATGAAGTATAAGATATGTTAAAGTTATTCATTATGAGTATTGTCTTCAAAATATTCAAAATATAGAGTGTTTTTGGAGATGCTATAACAGAAACCAGTATAGTTGGGAAGTGATCACATTATGATTAGTGTTTCCCACAAAAAAGATTGATGATTGAAAAAGCAATCACGAAAAGGCTGATATCCACTTAAAATTGAAATGGAGTTTCATCATTACTGTGCAAAAAAGTTTAATCAGATCACAGCCTCTTTAACCATTCTATGTGTTTCTTCTTTCTAGACCTTGTGGTATGATTATATTTTTTTTATAATAGATTTGTTTTCTTGTTCTACTAGTAGAAGATCTGGACAACTATAGCATAGTATCGTTTTTTTTTTGAACAAATTTTTTTTTTGAACAAACTATAGCATAGTATCGTTTTCTTAGTAAATCATAGCATAATTAAAAATCGGAGGAATTTTGTGAACCGCTAAAACTAAATAAAAATATGGTCGACTAATAGTCAACGTTTTAATAATTTTTTTTATGAACTTTTGATACGTTTTTATTATGTTGATTATCCTCTAAAAGGTAAACCAGATAACTCTTTGTAGTCCCACTAAAACATGTAAAACTGTATACTTCATAGAAATATATAATTTAGTTCAAATGACTATAGTCTATTGGAACACTATAAGGATTAAGTTCAAATATATGATATATCCAAAATGACTATTGTCCCAATATATGGAGTTTTTTTTTTTGCCCACCAAATGACTATAGTCTACTGGAACACTACATACATTATGTTATTCAAAAATTGTTTAAGACTTACAGAAGAAATGATGTATAAGTATGAAACTTATATTTGATCAAAATTCCAACCGTACAATTAATAAATTATTAGCTAAGTTTAGTTCTAACTCTTGAATATTCATATACCATTTTCTTGGTCTATGTTTTGATATACCATTTAGGTAATTGTGTTATTTCTTATTCTCTCTTTTGTTTTCCCTCTTACTCTCTCTTATATTTTAGTGTGTATATGGGTCTTGTGTGTTCCAGGATCGTTCTTTTGATCACCGTCCTGTCTCCAGAAAAATGTGTTTACACTACCTCTAGTCTCGAGAGGTTCTCTATGAACTTGCTGTATGGTTTGTAAGTTTGTAATCTGGTGTCTTCTTTAACTTAATGAAATTCAGATGACAAAAAGAAAAACAAGTTGTCAGTTGCTGCCATGGTGTAGTGATTTTCATTGCGATTCCCTTCATCTACAGATCTGAAATTATAGATAGATAATTATATAAAACACACGATAAAATATATATACTACATATATAAGAATAATTTTTTACACTTTTCCATCATTGACCACCTGAGAATGGCCTTAGACGAAAAAAGTCCGGGAAGTTATCTGAACGTAATGAGCATGATGGTTGACTCTTGTGGATTTTCTTTTACAATGTTTTGGTCTCTTCAGATTATTGTAAACACGTCAGTCTTCGTCTATTCATTCTAATATTTTTGGTCCCAATATTTATTTCGTTTTTCTTTGTTATATAATCTTATAAAATGTGAGATATTGTTACTCAATTAGAAAATACTACAAGCAAAGTTTAATAGACTAACACTTAACAGAAAGTAATATTACATTTGTAACTTTAAGATGAGAGGTTATGAGTTTTGGTCCAAAACCTTTTTTATGAACTGCCATGTATATTCTGAAAAAAAAAAACAATTGAAAAGTGTTTGTGTTCGCTGGGATAAAAAAATGTATTTGTGTTCTAAAATAAAAATTGCTTTAAATTTTAACTACGTGGTCCAATAATTTAATGTTCCAGACTTTTCGAACTACAAATTTTGAAATCGAACTAAAATGGATTTAGTAAGATTATTATATTTTCATAACTATTTTCCTTGAATCGTATCTACAAATAAGTTGGAGCTTGTAGTGATCGCACAACACAATTCAACAGGGATATGAATAATTGTTGCGTACGTCACCAGAATTTTAAATGATCCAGCTCAATTATTTTCATAGAAATCGTCCACAAAATCATGTTGCCAAATGAAATTAATCTGACAATAGTTTTTTTGGTGAGTGAAACTTATAATAATGAAACAAATCAAGAAGGTGGCAAAGAAAAAAAATGTAAAAAAAAAAACAATTCAACAAAAGAAAAAAACCTCATGGTACGTATATTTTTGATCAAACAGAACCTCATGTCTCGTGTAGTCGTGGTGTTAACTACGTAACTAATACTACTAATTAATTAAGAGTCTTTAAACGACTGAAGTTTTCAACGCTTATACGTATCTAACTCATGCCTCGTGGTGTTAACTACGTTTGTTTCTTACATGCATGCGTATGCGTTCGAATGTGTACAAAAAGAAACGTGAATATCATTCATTTTTTTCAGCTCGAAATGCAAGTTTTAGTTATAACAACTGGGGTTTCTAACTCTGGTGGTAAAGGGTTCACGGCTGTGAGTCCCGTCATCCGGGTTCGAATTCCGACCACTGAGGAATTTACATGTAAAACCTTAGCATTCGAGACCGAAGATCGTTCACGGTGATACCAGTGTAAACTAAGTCTTTGGTCATTCGGTCTTTAGTTTGGACCACTTTGGTGGGATCATGACACTCAGTTATCAAAAAAAAGTTTTAGATATAACTTTTAGAACGGACCAATTTCTTCGGAGTCAGTAGGTTTTCTCTTGCTGAAGACAACCTTTCGTTGGTCAGAAGTATAAGAATAGCTAGCTTTACAGTTTAGTAAAAAAAAGAAGAAAAAGTTACAAAACTCGATCAAATGACCAACTTCAGTTTAATATTAGTTTACGAGGTGCGACCAAAGAAACAAAATATAATAACATGGTTGAATTAGTTGACTAGGTTTGAATGAAAAGACCTATTCGGTTCAGCCGTAAACCCGCATTACCAGTAAAAAAAATCGGTATACATAATACATGTAGGCCTTGATGAAAAAAAGGATTTCGACCTAGAAACATCATTTTCATATAAATTGTAATGCATACAAAGAAAACGTCACGATGATCAATTCTGCTCGCATTATCTTTTTATTCAGGTAATGATACTGTTTCAGATATAATCGATCAATCTAGCCATTAAGAGAGTAGTACATTACCTTCTTTTGGTCAAAAACGAGTGAGAGTACATTACCTAAGTGATATTGGTGCTTAAGCATCTAGGGATCTAAAGTTAGTTGATTTAAAATAGATAGAATAATATACTTTTAGAAATAATATATTTTTGGAGAGAAAAATAGAAACAGTAAAAACTCATCTTAAACATGAACAAAACTATTTTATGATTTTTGATGTTTAAAATATCATTAGAAGAATAGAGCAGATCTGCATAGTTTGTTTTATAATAATTTTCAGATTTGGTTAAATATAATTTTAAATTTATTATGATTTGTGTTTTCTACTGTAATGTGTATTTTTTGAATAAGAAGTATAAAATCAAAATAATGTAGAAACAAAACTGACAAAAAGCTTGACCCATTTCGAATTTTTAGAAGAAAAAATATTTATCTGAAATTTTAACTAGAACGACTTATGACATTTCTCCATATATATAAATAAAGCATAAGTTAATGTACATCCTATAACAACATAAGCTAACATTTATAGGAACATGCTGTTATTAGAGTTGCTTTGTGATGGGGCCATAGCACTTCTATTGGAATCTAGATTTCAATGGATTTTCTGATTTTTTTTCTTTAAAGTTTAGTTTTGGAAGAAAAAGAAAAATAAAGTTTAGTTTAATTAATTAATTGAAAAATAAATATTGTAATCACTAACACATGTCTCTTTCACGGCCATATTATTAAATTACCAATTTGTCCAGATTCCAACAGCTCCACCCAGGACTGTCTCCACCATCTTCTTTTTTCTTAACACTATAAATAGAGTCAGGTCCAAGATGAAAAACATAGTCATTGGCCTTTGAGACAACAATAACATACAAAAATACAGAAAGTACAAATTTAACGGTTACTTTAGTAGTAGTAATTACTACAAAATGGAGAGAAAGTCTCTAGAAGTCGAGTCTATGGATCACCAAAAACTTTCCTCCGCCGTGTACGATGGCTCTGTTACGGCCGTTGATTCTGTTAAAGAAGATGTTCAGGAGACCAAAGTCGTTTATAGAGGCTGGAAAGTCATGCCTTACATCATTGGTAACGCAATAATATTATCATTTACCGTGCTCTATAAACTTTCTTCTTTTTAATGTTAAAAAAAAACTTTCTTCTTTTGGAAACTATTTCTTTTGTCGTTTTGTTGTCTTAAGTTTTCACTTAGTCATAATATTGAAGTCTTATGATCTTGGTTAATCTTTGTTGTTGTTACCACCAGGAAATGAGACATTTGAGAAGCTTGGGATCATTGGAACACTATCAAACCTTCTGGTTTATTTAACTTCTGTCTTCAACATGAAGAGTGTCACAGCTGCAACAATCATCACTGCCTTTGCTGGCACAGTCAACTTCGGAACTTTCGTCGCTGCTTTCCTTTGCGACACTTACTTCGGTCGATACAAGACTCTTACCGTTGCGGTCCTCGCCTGTTTTCTTGTAAAGATCCATCCCCTCATAACTCTTTCTTCCTCTACAGGCAATATTGGTTTATAACCTAAAAAAAAAAAATCTGGTTCTTGTTTTGTAGGGATCACTTGCGATACTATTGACTGCTGCAGTCCCACAGCTACATCCAGCCCCATGCGGCACAGCGAGCTCGTGTATCGGGCCAAGTGGTGGCCAGATAGCGTTTCTACTGATGGGTCTTGGGATTCTTGTCGTGGGAGCAGGAGGGATTAGACCGTGCAATCTAGCTTTCGGAGCTGATCAGTTTAATCCGAAGAGCGGGTCAGGGAAGAGAGGGATTGATAGTTTCTTCAACTGGTACTTCTTTACCTTCACTTTCGCGCAGATCTTGTCTCTGACAGTAGTTGTCTATGTCCAGTCTAATGTCAGTTGGACCATCGGTTTAACCATCCCGGTTGTTCTAATGTTCTTGGCCTCCGTGATTTTCTTTGCGGGTGCTAAGTTGTATGTTAAGATCGAAGCCTCAGGTAGTCCATTGGCTAGCATAGCTCATGTTATAACGGCTGCTATCAAGAAACACAGGTTAGAGCCAGTGGAACAGCCTTGGCTGAACCTTTACAACTACTACCCATCAAAATACGCAAACGCCAAGCTCAAATACACCCAACAATTCAGGTAAACACACACTTTTAAACCGGTAAAAAAACACCGTTATATATATATATATATTTTTTTTTGAGTGAATGAATGTTAAAATTATTCATATCAAAACTTTTTTACAATGACTGCATCTATAGTTGATATATATATACTTATACAATGTCTTTTTTGATGCTTTATGTTTACTGAGAGAGATTCTTACTCGGCAGGTTTCTCGACAAGGCGGCGATCTTGACTCCTGAAGACAAGTTGGAGGCTGATGGTAAGCCTGTGAATCCGTGGAATCTATGTACAATGCAACAAGTTGAAGAAGTGAAGTGCATCATGAGAGTGCTTCCTATATGGTTTGCTTCATCGATCTACTACTTAACCATGGCGCAACAAATGACTTATCCTGTCTTCCAAGCTCTCCAGAGTGATCGTCGCCTAGGCTCCGGAGGTTTCATGATCCCGGCAGCCACCTATGTTGTCTTCTTGATGACTGGCATGACCCTCTTCATCATATTTTATGACCGTGTCTTGGTTCCTACATTAAAAAGAATAACCGGTATAGAGACGGGTATAACGCTCTTGCAAAGAATTGGAGCCGGGATTTTTTTCGCCTTTTTAAGCTTAATTGTCTCTGGTTTCGTCGAGGAACGTAGGAGAACTTTAGCACTAACTCAACCGACACTCGGTTTAGCGCCACGGAAGGGAGAAATCTCCTCAATGTCGGCTATGTGGCTGATTCCGCAGCTTGTACTTGCTGGAATAGCCGACGCGTTTGGAGCTATTGGACAGATGGAGTTTTACTACAAGCAGTTCCCTGAGAACATGAGGAGTTTCGCTGGTTCTATCTTTTACGTAGGAGGAGGAGTTTCGAGTTACATCAGTAGCTTCTTGATCACAACGGTTCACAGGATGACGCAGAACTCGGCGGGTGGTAATTGGTTAGCTGAGGATTTGAACAAAGGGAGATTGGATTACTTCTATTTCTTGTTAGCTGGAATCTTGGCAGTTAATTTTGCTTACTTCTTGGTGATGGCAAGATGGTATAGGTACAAAGGAAGTGATGATGAAGAGACAAGTTATGAAACCAGTGGAGATATCATCAAAGAACAAGACAAGAACAAAGTCTGATGATCATATTTCACTTCTTTTGGACTTTAAGTCTACACTCTTTGGATTTTCTTGGAATAAGCCATGGAAAAACGATGTAATGATATACTTCCTGTGGCTCCTTTTTATTTTATTTTCTGGTTAATATGTTTGATCACATCTCTTTCTTTCTATCAATGTGCAGAAAAGGGAGATTATAACATTACATGTATTTGCAAAATAAAAAGAAATCGTCTTGTATTTTAAGCATTATGTTTCTATTACTGTTTTTACTCACCATGCAACATAGCCACCAAAAATACTACTACTTAGGCATTTACTAGTTACATATGCATAATTTGTATGGACGTGTCAAGCACAGATATATTGAGACGGTTCATGAGTTCTCTCTACGCTTCTATTGTATGTTACACATTATGTTTCTAATATTGTATTTCCTCACCATACAACATAACAAACTAAAATAATGAAACAAAGCCACCAAAAATTAGGACAGAACTTAGGTTCACCCCCTAGGGTGAACTTTTAAATTCACCTCACCCTTTAACACCAATTAAATTGACACATAGATTATTAACTAAAAAACAATAAATTAAATAAAAAATAACTACAAAAAATAAAAACGCTAATTTTAACGACGCTAACGCTTTCCGCTAAACCCTAAACCCTAAATTTTAAATTCTAAACCATATACCCTAAATTTTAAACCCAAATCCAAATCCCTAAACCCAAACTCTATACTCTAAACCCTAATCCTAGACCCTAAACCTAAATTATATACGCTAAACCCTAAAACTAGACTATAAACCTAAACACTATACCCTAAACCCAAATCCTAGACCCTAAACCCAAACCGTAAACCTTAAACCTAAACTATAAACCTAAACTCTAGACACTGAACCCAAATCCTATACCCTAAACCCAAATCTTAGATCTTAAACCCAAACCATAAACCCAAACTCTAAATCCTAAATTTAAATCGTAAATTTGAATTTAGAGTCTGATTTGGATTTAGAATCTAAGGGTTTAGTTTAGGATTTATTTCATGATGATATATTGAGAATTGATGATGAGATATACCAATATGTCGTAGGATTAGTAATCAAATATCACATTATCTTCTTCATATGTGAATTGGGAATTGATGTGAAGCTGAAAACCTAAAAGATGAGTCAAAAGATCACGTTCTCTTCTTGTTAAAAGGCGACATTTTTTTTTCTCATCTGTTTTCTTTTTTTTTTTAATTTTATTTCCTTTTTTTATTAATCTTACGTGGCATTTTAATTGGTGTAGAAGGGTGATGTGAATTAGAGAATTCACCCCGGGGGTGAATCCAAGTTTTTTCCCAAAAATTACTACTTAGGAATTTGATGGTTACATATGCATAATTTGTATCTATGTTTCAAGCAGAGATACAATGAAATGGTTTATGGGCTCTTTTGTTGTAAAGATTGTTGAATGGTTTCACGGGGTGTTCAATCCGGATATCGGTTCGGTTTCGGTTCGGTTTTTTTCGGTTTTCGGTATTTCGGTTAGTAAAATATAACTACCATTCTAAATCCATATTTACTTCGGTTCGGTTCGGTTTATATACCGTCGGTTTTCGGTTTATTCGGTTTATTCGGTTTTATACCAAAAAACATAATTATTTAGTTTGAGATCATATAAAATGAATTTTAGAGTCATATTGTTAACACAATCATTTATTAAAAATATATTACATGTTCAAATAAATGAACAAAAACGTAAAAATGCTTCTACCATCAAATAAAATCATCAAATCTATAATTAAAATCAGAGCCTGAAATTTTGAAAATAAAAATATGAAACAAAACAGAAACATGAAAAAAAAGTTTTTTCACTCTTCCATATTTAGTGTTCATTAAAGTCATGTTTTTTTTATTGAGCACGAAACTCTGTTTGTTTATAGATAAGAAAAAAGTTGTGAAAATTTTCCATTAATTATTTTCCATCAAATTTATCATCTTCATATTAATTTAGTGAATACTAAAATAAAGCAAAAAGATATAAAAATAAAGACTAGGAAAATAAGATGTATGAATTGCGATGTATTGTTATTTAATTATAGTTCAAGTGTTTTAAAAATTATATAAGGTTCTTTATTACTATAACATGATGGTAATAGTTATTAACACAAATTTAACTTATATAACAAATAGATTTTCATGTATTGTTATAAAATAGATACATATTTACATGTTTCTACTTTTAATCGGTTTTGTTCGGTTTATTCGGTTTAATCGGTTATATACCAAACCATATCCAAATCCTACGGTTTTTAAAAAATTATATCCATTCGGTTTATATGGTATATACCAAAACCAAACCATATTATCTATTTTGGTTCGGTTCAGTTCGGTACGGTTCGGTTTTACCATATTGAACAGCCCTAGGTTTCAGTGTCGAGACCTTTTAATATCACGAGCAAGTGTGCCTCTCAACTTATCGGCGGAAATGACTTTGTTCGCAGCGGAACTGCCTCTGCTTCACGACCAAGTGTGTTTCTAATTCATATCCAACTATCCCCAACATTACTTAATTTGAGAATAGCAATTAATTTTGCCTTTTCCTCAGTTTCTGCTCCATCTCTCCCACCACTTGACGTCACTGCTCAGGTATCTACTCTCACTTCCCAGCTATCGAACTTATCTGCTTAAGGTCTTTCTTTAGTATAAATTCCATTTAAACTTATAATCTTTTGTGTTTATATTAAAACATCTAATCTGTTTTGTTATTAAAACTCTGTTTTGTTCCGGTTTCTATCTCCTCTGCCCCTACCCTTGTCTGTTCCCTCTCTGCTACATCTCTCTTCCGATCACAACCATGTTATTTTTGTTAGAGCAGCATTATCCATAACAACTCTATTGGGGTGCTTAAACAATTGTTTAGTATTAAATAGGTGTTAAGCACTTTTTTAAGCAACTTCTAATATTTTGACCTCCAATGCAAGTTGCTTATTTTGGAGTTTCTTTTTACATCAATAACCAAACAACAATGTAACCAAACTATCTCAGTTTCGTATAAATGATGCTTGGGACATGACACAACAAAGGAGAGAAGATGACTTAAACATTCTTTACTACTCTTGTTACTAGTCCGTGACACAAGACTACACAAGACTCAGAACATCAACGACACAAGACATGTTACAACTACACAAGACTCAGTACCACAACAACAGAAGACTACACATGACAACACAATAGGACACAACACTACATCAAACGGTTCAGTCCCACATCGAGAAGACCAGAGAGATCAAACACTAGTCCGTGATTCTTCCACTCCCAATGCTCCACTCTGACCTGAAACACAAATATAAGCATTTAGATTCATCATAAACGAAGACAGGAAACACAAACATAAGCTTCTTCAGAGACAGGAAACAAGTGATTCATACACCTTCCCTTACTTTATTTAGCAACAATGTCGCCTCCCTCTCGTTGATAACTTGATTTCACCTTCAGATTATTGATAATGCAGTCGTCAAGCTTAGTCGTTACCATTATAGATTCATGACGACGGAGGAGGTGTCTTCAAGTTTTCTTTTTTTTTCACAGAGAAAGAGAAAAAGATCATCCCAACATTTAAATACATTCTTATGAATCTTAAGCAAAAGATTAAACAACCATACTTCTCGATGTAGTACGAGGTAATCACACATGAAAGCATCATACTCTACCATTTCGAAACAGAGATACACTTTGAATTCAAAGCATCATCTTTTATTCTCTTGCGATTCCAATGTCTATACAAAAAAGTCTCTACGATTCAAAGATTCCATCTCTGTTTTGCCTTTTGATTCCTAATCTAACTCTACCATATTGAACATACCACACGCAAGCAGCAAAACCAATAAGCTAATTTTCATGAGAATCGATTAACATATTAAGCATCAGATCTTGAACCGAGGTCGAATATTCAGAACCAAAGTTTTGATTTTTTTTTCCAATTTCTCATTTACAATCTCCGGCGGAAAACAGAGCTGTATAAAAAAAAAATAAGAACGATTACCTCATCCTCTATGGCTGATCTGAAGACGAACGATGAGAGGGTTTGGTTGGGTAGTAGAAGGAGAAGGAATCGAGGTTTATGGAATTGAATAAGTTCAACGAACCTGGACATGCGACGGCAACAAGCTGCAAAGCCACCTTGTTTGAATGGTGTTGTCCGTCTCGAGAGAGATGTGGAGAGAAGAAAGCAAAACTCCCTCCATGAAAGGCACGTGTCTCATAAACTACGTTGCTTGTGCAGCTTAATTAAGCGCCGTGGCTTCCCTTAATACATTATTTTCTTTTTTTTTTAATCCAAAAATCACTAAGCACCCCCCTAAGCTACTGCGTTAATGGTGCTCTTAGGTGGGAATTCTCGTCAAGTGAGGCCCAAGTGTTCTAAGTAAATCTAAATAGCACTTCTTAGTTATTACTCTCTTACGAAATACATTAAATAATATTCCATCCGTTTCATATTAAGTGTCGTTGCAGAAATTTTTTTTGTTGCAAAATAATTGTCGTTTTACCATTTCAATGCAGATTTTATTAATTTTATTTTCCAGTTTATTTTTCTATTGGTTGAAATATGGTTAGATGATGAGTAATGATGTTTTATATAGAAAATATACAAAATTAGAAACATCTAATTTTGCATAAATATAAAGTGACATTTAATATGAAACAGAGAGACTATATATTTATATTGTTTTCAGACTATTTGAGTTTGGATTAGTTCTATATGTTTACTATTGTGCTTACTAATGCTGTAAAGCTTGTTATAAAATATCTATACTATAGTTTAAACTTCAGCTCCAAGAATAAACAACCAATTAATATGCTTCGTTTGAGCTAATGAAACAAAAATTTAAAATTAATTGTGGACCTTCTTACCGATAGCCTTTGAGCGAGACTTATTTGGTCAACGAATCTAGTCCAATTCTTCATCTCAACATATTTCTGAAGCTTATATTGTATTGACACATATGTTTTATTCAGTTGCATGGATATAACTTTTCAATTAGAAATTTTTTTGAAGTTTGTAAGACCAATGCGGTTAATACAATATGTGAAGCCGTCAATCAGGCCGGTTAAAATGTTGACTTTTAAAAATCTTCCCCCAGATGGTGGTGTTGGTAATCGGGCGTTGACTTTGCATTGTGTTTCTAAAATTTAACTGTGACTTGTTCGTCCTTTGCTCTCTCGCTTTTCCCCAGTAGTTTTTATGATTGGTGGCATTGTCAATTTGTACCACGGTGGTACCATTTTCTTCCTAGACCGTAGCATGATTGAAGTGTCTTACAGTTGTGAAATTGCAGTTCCCGTCGGTGCTATCATTGAATTTGCCAGCTGAAGAATGAAGATTCCACTTTCATAATTTTTTTTACTTCTGTTTGTACGCAATCAGTTTGTATCGGAAGTTTTAATTGTAACTCTTGTTTAATATTAAAATATTAAATTGGTTTATGAGGTCCATTTAAAACGTAAAAATATTGGTTTTGCCGATTCGTTTCTCTCTAATGAATTAAACGTTGTTCATAAGGTTATATAACTTATCAGATCCTGAATCGTTTGTTCGTCACTTATCCGACCCCGAATTTTAATCATCCCTGTTACACCCGAAAAAGGCTACTGCTTTTAGGCCGGCCCTATAAATTATGAAAATGTTTAAATGTAGTGTGATAGAGGCTCGAACACTCATTAGCCTCCAAAAGTTTCTTAGACAAAGATAATTGACTACACTATTGTTGATTGTTACTGACTAGCCGTCCTATTTTTTATCGACATTTAACTTTATGCTGACTTAGTGGTGTTAGAGTTGCATCTGATCTCATTGGCTGCAGTACTCTGGGTTGTCTTGTATGGGCCTATTTGTTCATTGATATGTTTATGTTGGGCTTTACTAAGCTTGTAAAGTTATTATCAGGAACTTTTTTTTTTGAGGATTACTGTAACAATGCTTGCATGTGATAGTGTCATCCACTGATTGGTGCATAATCAATAAGCCAGATGGTGGTGTTAAAATGCCATCATCCTCACATATAAATTAATTGTCCTCATTAATGTTAGAGTGGTAATTAATCACTTTCACTTGCAACGAATTTTATGCAACTGTAATATTCTTTTTTTTAAGAACTAACCGACTAACCGTAATATTGATACATATTTTTTTTCTCACACTGAAATTTCCATTCACTTAAAGAATATACAGAGATGTGATGCAGTTTTGAGATAAAGATTTTAAGGAGAACCGGTCCTAGGTTTTAGAAGACTAGAAGCAAAAAAAAAGAAAGAAGTAGAAACAAGACTGGCAAAAAGCTTGAGACAAAATTTTCGAATTTTTAGAAGAAGAAATATTTATCTGAAATTTTAACTTAGAATGACTTATGACATTTCTCCATATCTATACATAAAACATAAGTTAATTAATGTACATCCTATAACAACATACTAACATTTGTAGGAACGTTTTTTATTTATGCCTATTAATATCTAGAATAATTTTTATATTTACAAACATGTCATTATAATATCTCACCTCTTTAAGTATTCTTATAGTGTTTTATACTAAATGCAATATTTTTAAAACCAACTCGAAGCTGGACCAGAGTTTATTTGAGTTGCGGTTCAATATGATTTGACCATGTCAAATCTGGTTCAATAATTTGGTTCAATATTTTTTAGATATAAAAATTTAAAAGTAAAATTAGTAAATATGATACAATAAAAATATAAATAGAAATCAAATGTTAAATATTAATGACAAAATAAAAAATATAAGATATTACAAATATAAAATATTTTCTTATTTTTGATAATTTTAATCGTTTTTATAAAATTCAATAACTTAGAGTCCCAATCCGACTATTTGACAGCTTCATGGTCAAACCCATTGTTAGATCCAATCCGAATACGTGATCGGTTCATGATCGAACCTGGCCCAATCACTGGATCGATCCGGTTTTAAAATCACATACTCATGTGAGTCTTATCGCACCACCAAGCATCTAATCAATTATGTCATTCATACTCATATTATTATGTAAGTTAAAAACTATATATATATTTATGTGTGTAATTTTATTTATTTATTTAATAATATAATTTTAATCTCATTCCGCGCAAGACGCATGTATTATACTATTAAATATTATAATCACTAACACATGTCTCTTTCACGGCCATATTCATAAATTACCAATCTGTCCAGATTCCGACAGCTCCACCCAGGACTGTCTCCAGTCTCCACCATCTTCCTTATTCTTAACACTGTAAATAGGGTCAGGTCCAAGATGAAAAACATAGTCATTGGCCTTTAAGACAACAATAACATACAAAAGTAAAGAAAATACAAATTTAACTATTACTTTAGTAGTAGTAATTACTACAAAATGGAGAGAAAGTCTCTCGAAGTCGAGTCTATGGATCACCAAAAACTTTCCTCCGCCATGTACGATGGCTCTGTTACGGCCGTTGATTCTGTTAAAGAAGATGTCAGGAGACCAAAGTCGTTTATAGAGGCTGGAAAGTCCTTCCATTCCTTTCATCATTCGTAACGCAATAATATTATCAGTTACCGTGCTCTACAAACTTTCTTCTTACTAGTGTTAAAAAAAACTTTCTTCTTTTGGAAACTATCTATATTATTAAAAGAGAAGTACAAAATAGAAATACCCCTTAGTTTTACCACTTATTTACATTAAAATGCCATTGAGATATTTATTGAACCTATATTTAAGCATGCTTGTCTTTTCCTAATTTAAATAATAGATTTAAGCATTTAATGTCTTTCCAAAATTTAAATAATAGATTTCTTTTATCAAATCATAACCAAAATAAATTTTCTAATGTATTTCGTATTAACATAATCAATATTTTTAATATTTATAAGTAATAAATAAAAAAATAAAAAAATCACACATCATAATCAATTTATATAACATATAAATAAAATATAAAATAGTTTATTCATATATTAGTATAATGCTTTCACAATATAAGTCCAATTAGTTATAAATATTGGATTTGTTTATATTATACATTGTGATATAATAGATGATTAAAATCACAAAATATAATTATTCAAAGTAATAAATGAAATTGTTATGTTTAAAAATGTTATATTAACAAATGTGTAGTAAATATTCATACGGTCACGGGTCAAGCTCTAGAAATAAATAACAACAGCAAGATTATTTTTCTTTATCAAATTTATTTTAATAGAAATTATAGTTCCAAATATGTTTATATATTTTATGTACTTATAAATTTATTTTCTTTGTCTTTAAGGAAACTTAGATTTTTGAAATTGGAAAAAATATGACCACCTCTATATTATTTTAATTAGGAAATTTAAAATTTATATCAAAATATTTTATTAAAATTTTAATTTTAATTTTTATTATAGCTACAAAGATTAATTTTCAATATAAATTTATGTTTCAATATTACAAATGCATCATTTAATATAAACAAAAAAAAACTAAAAACATAAAAGAAATACCCGCCCGGTCGGGCGGGTCAAGATCTAGTTTCTTTTATTAGGGAATCCTATTGTGATTAGGATTACCTATAGATAAGCTTCATTAAGATAATGATAGACCTATGTTGTTAGAGATAACTACAAGAAGATATAGGATATTGTGGTCGGTCATTCTCGTGTATATATATTGTTGTAAAGAGTTTCAATGAATACAAGTTAACAGTTTATCATTCAATCTCTACTTTACAGGCTCCAAATGGGTACACAGGATCAAATACAACGCAGACGGCACCATTGAAAGACATAAGTCTCGTTTGGTTGGATGTGGAAACAGACAGATCGCAGGTGATGATTATGGTGAAACATTTGCTCCGGTTGTCAAAATGGCGACAGTTCGAAGCTTATTAAGTCTTGTTGCAGCAAAGGGTTGGGAAGCTCATCAAATGGATGTTCACAACGCTTTCTTACATGGTGATCTAGAAGAGGAAGTTTATATGTGCTTACCACCTGGTTTTACTCATGAGGATCCACGCAAAGTTTGTAGGCTTCGTAAAGCTATATATGGTTTGAAGCAAGCGCCTCGTTGCTGGTTTGCAAAGTTATCCAAGGCGCTAATTGAGTTTGGCTTTGTACAGTCATATTCAGATTATTCTTTATTCACATATACTAAAGGAATGAAAGAAGTTCGAGTTCTAGTGTATGTTGATGATTTGGTCCTCGCAAGTAATGATCTCGGGTTACTAGAGAAGTTCAAGACCTATTTAGGTGATTGTTTTCGTATGAAGGACCTAGGCAAGTTAAAATACTTCTTGGGGATCGAGGTGGCAAGATCAGATGAAGGAATCTTCCTCTCTCAAAGAACATATGCGTTGGACATTATTGCGGATTGTGGCTTACTTGGAGCTAAACCTGTGTCTATCCCGGTTGAGCAGAATCATCATTTGGCAGCAGACAAAGGACCGCTGTTCTCAGACCCAAAGAAGTATAGACGTCTCGTAGGACGTCTTGTGTATTTATCAATAACGCGTCCTGAACTCTGTTATGCAATTCACTTATTATCTCAGTTTATGAAGGCACCGCATGTGGTGCATTGGGAAGCTGCTCTTCGTGTGGTTCGGTTTCTCAAAGGCTGTCCTGGACAAGGGATACTTTTACGTTCAGATAGCAATCTCGAACTCTCAGTATATGTCGACGCAGACTGGAGTACATGTCCACTCACGCGACGGTCCTTAAGTTCTTATGTTGTGCTTCTTGGAGGGAATCCTATTTCGTGGAAAACTAAGAAGCAGAAAACGGTTTCAGATTCTTCTGCTGAAGCAGAATATCGTGCAATGGCCGCAGCCACGAAAGAGATGAAATGGATCGTTCCTTTGATGAAAGAGCTTGGCGTTCAAGTTGACAAACCAGTTCCTTTCTTCTGTGATAGTAAAGCAGCGATTCATATAGCCGCTAACCCTGTCTTTCATGAGCGTACCAAACATATTGAAAGAGACTGTCACAGGGTGCGCGATGCCATTAAAGATCGTCTTATCTCTACTACATACGTCCGCAGCAAGGATCAGATTGCTGACATTTTAACCAAAGCTTTGGGGCGTTCTCAGTTTGAGTTTCTATCGTCCAAGTTGGGCATTCAAGATCTTCATGCTCCAACTTGAGGGGGAGTATTAGGGAATCCTATTGTGATTAGGATTACCTATAGATAAGCTTCATTAAGATAATGATAGACCTATGTTGTTAGAGATAACTACAAGAAGATATAGGATATTGTGGTCGGTCATTCTCGTGTATATATATTGTTGTAAAGAGTTTCAATGAATACAAGTTAACAGTTTATCATTCAATCTCTACTTTACATCTTTTGTCGTTTTGTTGTCTTAAGTTTTCACTTAGTCATAATATTGAAGTCTTATGATCTTGGTTAATTTTTGTTGTTGTTACCACCAGGAAATGAGACATTTGAGAAGCTTGGGATCATTGGAACACTATCAAACCTTCTGGTTTATTTAACTTCTGTCTTCAACATGAAGAGTGTCACAGCTGCAACAATCATCAATGCCTTTGCTGGCACAGTCAACTTCGGAACTTTCGTCGCTGCTTTCCTTTGCGACACTTACTTCGGTCGATACAAGACTCTTAACGTTGCGGTCCTCGCCTGTTTTCTTGTAAAGATCCATCCCCTCATAACTCTTTCTTCCTCTACAGGCAATCTTGGTTTATAACCTAAAAAAAAATCTGGTTCTTGTTTTGTAGGGATCACTTGCGATACTATTGACTGCTGCAGTGCCACAACTACATCCAGCTCCATGCGGCACAGCGAGCTCGTGTATCGGGCCAAGTGGTGGCCAGATAGCGTTTTTAATGATGGGTCTTGGGATTCTTGTCGTGGGAGCAGGAGGGATTAGACCATGCAATCTAGCTTTCGGAGCTGATCAGTTTAACCCGAAGAGCGGGTCAGGGAAGAGAGGGATTGATAGTTTCTTCAACTGGTACTTCTTCACCTTCACTTTCGCCCAGATCTTGTCTTTGACAGTAGTTGTCTATGTCCAGTCTAATGTCAGTTGGACCATCGGTTTAACCATCCCGGTTGTTCTAATGTTCTTGGCCTCCGTGATTTTCTTTGCGGGTGCTAGTTGTATGTTAAGATCGAAGCCTCAGGTAGTCCATTGGCTAGTGTAGCTCATGTTATAACGGCTGCTATCAAGAAACACAGGTTAAAGTCAGTGAAACAGCCTTGGCTGAACCTTTACAACTACTACCCATCAAAATACGCAAACGCCAAGCTCAAATACACCGAACAATTCACGTAAACACACAATTTTAAACTGGTAAAAAAGCAACGTTTAGGCTGGATATATATATATATATATATTTTTTTTGAATGAATGTTAAATTTATTCATATCAAAACATTTTTACAATGACTGCATCTATAGTTGATATATATATATATATATATACTTTTGACTCAATAAAAAACTCAAAAAGATTCAGTAAAAACATTGTTTATCAACGCACCTAAAACTAGTCTAGGTTTGTCTTTTTTGATGCTTTATGTTTACTGAGAGAGATTCATACTCGGCAGGTTTCTCGACAAGGCGGCGATCTTGACTCCTGAAGACAAGTTGGAGGCTGATGGTAAGCCTGTGAATCCATGGAATCTATGTACAATGCAACAAGTTGAAGAAGTGAAGTGCATCATGAGAGTGCTTCCTATATGGTTTGCTTCATCGATTTACTACTTAACCATCGCGCAACAAATGACTTATCCTGTCTTCCAAGCTCTCCAGAGTGATCGTCGCCTAGGCTCCGGAGGTTTCATGATCCCGGCAGCCACCTATGTTGTCTTCTTGATGACTGGCATGACCCTCTTCATCATATTTTATGACCGTGTATTGGTTCCTACATTTAAACGTATAACCGGTATAGAGACGGGTATAACGCTCTTGCAAAGAATCGGAGCCGGGATTTTCTTCGCCTTGTTAAGCTTAATTGTCTCTGGTTTCGTCGAGGAGCGTAGGAGAACTTTAGCACTAACTAAACCGACACTCGGTTTAGCGCCACGGAAGGGAGAAATCTCCTCAATGTCGGCTATGTGGCTGATTCCGCAGCTTGTACTTGCTGGTATAGCCGACGCATTTGGAGCTATTGGGCAGATGGAGTTTTACTACAAGAAGTTCCCTGAGAACATGAGGAGTTTTGCTGGTTCTATCTTTTACGTAGGAGGAGGAGTTTCGAGTTACATCAGTAGCTTCTTGATCACAACGGTTCACAGGATGACGCAAAATGATTTGTGAGTTGTAAACACTCTTAAACGTAAAACTAGTGAAGTTTATGAAATTTGATTTGTATATCTCTTAATATTCTTAGAACGACATTGGAACCTTGCCTTGCATTAATTGCTTATAGCTATTGATTTGTTTTATGTTAAATATATATTCATTTAGTAGCTATAAGCTATTTTGATCTAATGAATTTTGTTTTATGTTGATGTTTGATGACGTCGAAGGGGAGATGGTTCTCAAGTCCAAATAAAGTGGACGAACACTCTAAATTTCATATAATGTTGCTTTTAATGAAACATATTTTGTTTTGATCTTATGTTTTAGTATTTTTGTAATACTTATTTACATTAGTTAATTTCATCAGATTTACTTTTGTTACTTCAAAATTTACATAATCATAAACATATTTTAGATAGTGTTAATGGTATTATCATTCGGAAATTAATATAACTATTACTTACTTTAATTGAGTGCTAATACTAATGACTTCTACTAATGAGTCAATTCATTAAAACCATTATCAAAATAATTTAAATAAAAAATGGATTGATCCAATTCATTAAGTAAATGAGCTGGGTTCATTCATAAATCCATACATGGTTTGGTTCATATGTTATAGGCTGGTTTGAGTTGGTTTATTCATTTTGACACCTTTATCATTTGCATTTCCGCCTGAAATTTTGTTTGCTGTTGATTTGGCTCTTTTTATCGTTTGGCGCATCGTTTTGCCGCTTTCTCCTCTTCTATATAAATACTGTATCTGCCTTCAATGTTTATTGAAAATAAAATCAGTAATGATGTGTTAGTTCTGGTGATATTTAGCATATATATGTTTTGGTTACACATTTTTATTTTATCTTTTGATATAAATCAAGTTTTTTTTCTTTCATTTGCAAGTATATGATGTGTTAGTTTTGGTGATATGTAGCCTATAATGACTAACTAAACTGAGCTTGTTAATTCCAATAAAATTTGTTTTTCAAAAAAACTATCTATGCATATTCTTTTCTTTTGTTTGTTGGCCACCTCTAATTCTTATTTTTATCGTTAAAATCATGTTTTGAATTTGACCTAATGATGTACAAGTTTTTCCTAACATCACATTTTTTTTAAATAACATTATTTTGATTTTGAAATAACATTTGTTTTACCATTGAGTTTATTATGCGGTTATTTATGAAGGTATTTTTGATTTTGTATAATTTGTTATTGATATTAAAGTCTTATTGTTAAATTGGATTTATACAATATTTCTGTTCATGGATCCTTCGGAGCTCAAAGGTCTGCTCCATGTACTGTTTATTTTTAAGTACTGTGTCTAATTTATATATTTTATGTCTTTTAAAATTCTATCAATATCTGTAGGATCTATCTACTTTGCCCTTCATGGTGCTACAATTCCTGCTGATCAGCTATATGCTCAAGGTTAGTCAATGTGAAATTTAATAGACATGTTATATCATTGATTCACTTAATAGGAGCTTATAATGTTGTTGCATTATATCATTGATTGAGGCTATTCATAATGATATCATTTAACCAAAGCTTGTAATTACCCAAACTGTTGAGCATTCATTTTCATTTGTTTGTGGTTTGTGTTAACAAAAGTGGTATTTTGCTTCGTAAACTTACCTATACAGCTGAATAGTCAATGTGAAATTTAATATACATGTTATATCATTGATTCACTTAATATGATCTTATAATGTTGTTGCATTATATCATTGAATGACATAGACTGTTCATAATGATATCATTTAACTAATGCTTGTAACTAGCCAAACTGTTGAGCATTCATTTGTGGTTTGTGTTAACAAAAGTGGTCTTTTGCTTCGTAAACTTACCTAAACAGCTGAATAGTCAATGTGAAATTTAATATACATGTTATATCATTGATTCACTTAATAGGAGCTTATAATGTTGTTGCATTATATCATTGATTGACATTGTCCTACACAACCAGGAATGGGCCTCTTTGGCTTCAGCGGGTGCTTGATCATGATGCTGAATTACCCTAGCAATCGCTCCTGGTGCTTATCGGGTATCTCTTGAGTTCAGGTGCTTTCTGTGAAGGTTTTCTCGATGTTTGGTGACTGTGTTGCCTACTTTTTAATTTATGGTACCTACTGGTATCTTTGCTTTTATCTTTACTTTGTCCTTTTGTTGATGTAATGGCTTTTGCCTTCAACTGGTTTCCGTTTTGGAACTTATCAATGAAGTATTCAGTGTTAAAAAAAAAAACATTGACTGTTCATAATGATATCATTTAACTAATGCTTGTAACTACCCAAATTGTTGAGCATAAGTTTTCGTTTGATATTAACGTTTGTGGTTTGTGTTAGCAAAAGTGGTCTTTTGCTTCGTAAACTTACCTAAACAGCTGAATATATTTCAATTTGATATTTATTTGGTTGTGTTAATAATACTTATTTTTTCTCTCCGGTTAAGGTGTGACCAAGCAAGCTCTTGTAGCTCCTCTCCTGCAGCTAATCTCAGTGCTCAAGTGTCTACCCTGACTGCCTAAGTGTCTACCATGACTGCACAAGTTTCTTCTCTTACTGCCCAAGTAACAACTCTCTCTATCCCAACCCTTGCCCGTTCCTTCTCTGCCGCCCCATTCATATCACCAGATATTTATTATAACCTCATTATTCTTAAATGGTCAAAACAAATCTGCGCTTACAATACACAAGTCATCAAAACTATGTTGTGATGACTTTTTGCTGATTCAAAACATAGTTTTGATGACTATTAAAGAGTCAAACTAACTAAACAGCTAATCCTATCAAAACGTAGTCAAGACTATGTCATCAAGATTATTTAGTTGTTTAGTCTTTAATAGTCACCAAGACTATTTAGTCTGTAATAGTCATCAAGAATTAGCTATTTAGCCGTTTAGTCGAGATTATGTCATCAAAACGTAGTTGGTTTGAAGTCATCACAATTTCAATTTGTTTTGACTCTTTCAAATTTCTTAGTTGGTTTGACTAAGAAATTTTGAAAGAGTCAAACCAACTAAACAGCTAATTCTATTATTATTGTGCATCATTGTCCACTACAAGAAAACACAAGTTTTACGAGGGCAGTTTTCCTCGTTACTTCGTCGTAAAAGCAGTGTTACGACGAATTAGCGAGGAAACGCGTTTCGTCGTTATACGTTTGTCGTAACGCATATATCCTCGCTAATTCGTCGTAAGTTAGCGAGGAAATAATTTCGTCGTAAAAGCGAAGGAGGATATTTCGTCGTAAAGACCACGTAAAGATTCCACGTAAGGACGTCGCTAAGTTTCCTCGTAAATACCACGAAAAGCTTTCCTCGTAAAACCCACGTAAATAAATACTCGTAAAATTAACGTAAATACCTTGAGAGCTTTCCACGTAAAGAAAACGTAAAAACCTTGATAGATTTCCACGTTATTTCCATGTAAATGTTTCCTCGTAAAAACCACGTTAAGCTTCCACGTAAAGAAGCCGCAAAATTAGCTACGAATTTACTTCGTTTCATTATTTTATAGAAATATAAAAAATTATAATTATAAATATAATTATAAATATAATTTAAATTATTAATAAAATTAAAATTCTAAAAAAATCAAAACCAAAATATTTTATATAGAAATAAGTTTTGAATTCATAATACAATAACCGAAATTAAAAAGAACTAAGGGTGGTCGTTAATTAATCGCCTCGTAGAATTCATCACTCCTCGCCTGAACATCCGCCTCGGCATGTGAGTCGTCGGTCGGTGACTGGCCTGGGATAGGATTTTGTTGTCGCATGGTCCTCAACAAAGTCGCCCATTCCGGATTTGTGGCCGCTACAACGTCCAAGAAGCCCTCGAGTCCACCCATACGAGATCGGAGCTGAGTAGACTCTATACGCAGCTGAGTAGACTCTCTACGCAGCTCTTCGGACTCCCTACGCAGCTGAGAGACTTCCTCATCCCGCTTTCAAAATAACGCATCAATGGATCCTCGCAATTGAGTAGAATATAGGTGTGTGCACTATGAGCGTCTTGTTCACTCGACCACCAAACCTCTTTAGACTTCCCACCGAGCCGTCCAATCTGGCTAAAGATGTCTGGAACACCAGCAACTGCATATGTTGGCGCAACTCCACCATCATCATATCTTCTTGGAGCTCTTCTACGGGTACGTACTTTTGACGCAAAGTAGTACGATGTGAAGTGAGAAACTTCTTCCGTCAAACTTCCAGCAATTATAGAACCTTCAACTTTGGCGAGGTTCTTTGCTTTTCCCTTCAAATATTTCATGGCTCGCTCATACTGATACATCCATCCGTAATGTACAGGTCCACGAAGCAATGCTTCATATGGGAGGTGGACAGCTAGATGCTCCATGACGTCAAAAAATCCAGGAGGAAATATCTTCTCCAAGTTGCACAATAAGATGGGAATGTTCTCCTGAAGCTGTTCTACAACTTCTTCTTTAAGAGTGCGTGTGCTCAGATCCCTGAAAAATGCTCCAATGCCTTTTATATTCCAAAAACAATTAAACACATTGTTAGTCGTATATTATTTTGCAAACTAGACCGTTATAAAATTATTGTGATATAAAACACTACGAACCTGCAAGTGCTTCATGTACGTTTGTTGGAAGTAGCTCCGCAAATGCAAAGGGCAGTAGTCGTTGCATAAAGACATGACAATCATGACTCTTCATCCCAGAGAACTTTTGACCCTTTTCAACACATCTAGAGAGATTTGAAACATACCCATCGGGGAACTTCACTTCTGATGCCACCCAGTTGAACAACACCGACTTTTTTTCTGAAGACAGTCTGAATATCGGAACAGGAACTTGTCCATTGCTTTTAATATGTAACTCGCTTCTTGAGCAAATATCCGGCAAGTCCAACCTCGATTTTATGTTGTCTTTTGTCTTCCCTGGGACATTCAATATTGTATTCATGATGTTCTCAAAGAAATTCTTCTCTATATGCATCACATCGAGGTTGTGGCGCAGAAGAAGATCCTTCCAATATGGCAACTCCCAAAATATACTCTTCTTGTGCCAGTTGTGATGAACACCGTAAGAATCAGGCATATTACGAGGGACATGCCAATTACCACCCCAACGAACTGTTTCGTTAGCTCCGTAGTAGTCGATTTGTGCTTCAATTTGTTCTCCAGTTAGATATGGTGGAGAAGTGTCTCTCACAACCCTTTTGTGCCTAAACAAATTCTTGTTTCTTCGGTAAGGATGGCCAATGGGAAGAAATCGACGATGACAATCAAACCAACTTGTCTTCCTACCATTCTTCAGTTGAAACGCATCTGTCGTTCCATTACAATATGGACAAGCTAATCTCCCATGTGTAGTCCATCCAGACAACATCCCATATGCAGGAAAGTCACTTATGGTCCACAAAAGCATAGCTCGCATCGTAAAATTCGTCTTCGTTGAACAGTCATACGTCCTCACCCCTGTTGACCACAAATCCTTCAACTCTTTTATCAGTGGTTGTAGGAAAACATCCAGGGACCTTTTTGGATGGTTCGGACCAGGTATCAATATCGTCAAGAATAGCAACTCCCGTTGCATGCACATCTCCGGTGGCAGGTTGTATGGCGTAAGAAAGACTGGCCACAATGAATATTGTCTCCCTGACATTCCGAACGGACTAAATCCATCTGTGCATAATCCGAGATACACATTCCGGCTATTGCTAGCAAAATCCGGATGTACTTTGTTGAAATGTTTCCAGGCTCTTGCATCTGATGGATGAGTCATCTCACCATCCGTCTGAGTATGCTCGGCATGCCATCTCATCTTTGCAGCAGTCTGCTCTGATTGATACAATCTTTTCAATCTGTCTGTAATTGGTAGGTACCACATCCTTTGGTACGGTACCCTATTACGTCCCCGTCCTTGCGGCTTGAATCGTGGCTTCTTGCAGAATCGACATACTTCTAGCTTCTCATCATCTCCCCAATAGATCATGCAGTTGTCGATGCAGACATCTATCATCTCCGAAGGCAACCCAAGACTATAAACTAATTTCTGAATCTCATAATAAGAATCAGCAGACACATTGTCTTCCGGCAAATACTCTTTAAACAAGTCCGCCCATTCGTTCATGCAACTTTCAGGTAGATTGTGATCAGTTTTAATATTCATCATTCTAGCAGCCAACGACAATTTAGAGAGACCTTCTCTACAACCACTGTAAAGTGGTTGATTCGCCGCGTTTAACATTCCGTAAAACTTTTTTGCATCTATATTAGGTTCTTCATCTTCATCATGAGCTACGAATGCATCAGCTACCATATCATGAACCCTATCATAATCTACCATCTTCTCCTGATGGTAACTATGTTCATTATGCAAATGATGATTAACCGGTTCTTCCTGAAAATTGCTATTACTACTACTAGCTTCATTCTGATCATAATTATAACCTTCCCCATGTTGAAACCAGATATAGTAATTTGGCGTGAAACCTCTATTTATTAAATGCTTCCAAACATTTTCACGGTTTGCCAATTTCGAATTGTTGCATTTCCGACAAGGACAGAACATCTTACCACTTTCTTGGGCGAGCGGTGTTGAATCTGCTTGGTGCATAAATGTCTCCAGCCCCGCAAGGTATTCTTTCGTCACTCTCCCGTTAGCATCTCTATGCATATACATCCAATTCCGCAACTCGTAAATAGTCCCAGAGCCAGCCATTTTTTTTTCTTTCACGTTTTTTGTTGTTGGTGTGTTTAAAATGATGTTCCAACATCCATATTTATAGAAAATTTCGAATCTGGTAGTTGTAATTTTACTATGAAATTACGACGAAAATTAATTGTATGGCCAAAAAAAAAAACGTGAGCCACCTACCAAGTTGGTGGATTCAAAATTTCCTCGTTAAGTACACGTAAAATATTTCGTCGTAAAGCACTCGCGAAATTTACGTGGATTTTACGAGGAAAAACTATTTCCTCGTAAAAGCCACGTCAATTTACATCGTCTTTACGACGAATATTTTTTGTCGTTAACTTACGACGAAATAACGATGCTTTTCTTTCTCAACGTACTTTCCTCGCAAAATCAACGTTTTTTTACGAGGATTATTTTTCCTCGTTAAACTTCCTCGGTAAAGATACGTTTTCTTGTAGTGGTCTTAGAAAATAGTCGTAATTTCTATAACCTCATTATTCTTAAGTGTCCAAATCAAATCTGCTTGATAACAAGTTATAATACACAAGTCATCAAGAATCTGTTGTGATGCTTTTTGCTGATTCAAATGCCCTAACTAAGAAATATTAAAGAGTCAAACAAACTAAACAGCTAATTTCTATCATTAATGTGTATTATCGTTTTAGAAAAAAATTGTAATTTCGTATAACCTCTGATTTAATTTTGTCTTAGAAAATAGTTGTAATTTTGTATAACCTCTGATTTAATTTTGTTACTAGATCGTTTTCCGCGCTACACGCGGATAATTACTTTTTAAATTTTACAATTAATTTTGTTGTGTGAATATAAAATATTGCAGAAATTTTATATGTATATAAACTATGTAGGATATATAATATATGAGGGGAAACATACTCTGTTTTTTGTTGTTTGAATATGTAATATGTTTAAACATACTATGTAGTTTTTTCTCATTATTTTTTGTATGTTTAAATATGTAAGGTTTAATATGTTTTAGCAGCAATTAAACAATGATTATATGTTTAAACACTTAAATTTGGGTATTTTCATTGTAACATATTATTCAGGCTAAATAATGAAAATAATAACTTAACTAAATGATATTCAAACTCGTTTTAAAATTTTCAATTCTTGTAAGTTTTAACCTTGTAGTCCAATATTATTTCAACTATTATCAACACATTAAATTACTAATCTATTTAGAGAGTTTTATTGGACTTCTCAAGGCTGATCTTCAACCCTGACATTGTTGCGAATTCCTCAAAGATTCTTAAGACGCCCTCAACTGATCTCTTTGTCCCGTCTGTGAAGACCATTAAGTCATCTGCAAAACACAGGCGCGTCAAGAGGATGTTCTTGCAGTGAGGGTGGTAGCCAAATAGGTTCTTCTCTGCAGCTTTGTCAAGCATTTGTGATAAAAAAAATTGATGCATATGAAACAGATAAGAAGATAAGGCACATTCCTGGCGGAGACCCCTTTTGCTCTGAAAAAAACTGGCTAACTCACCATTAACCTGAACAGAGGACGAAGCTGTGCAGACACACAACTCTATCCAGTGTACAAACTCCTCAGGTATGTTTAGAGCTCGCAGAGTGTTGAGAAGGAAGCTCCAGTGAACAGAGTCGAAATCCTTTGCAATGTCTATCTTTAAGGCACATCGAGGAGAGACATCCTCCTTGTGATAGTCTTTTATTATCCTGTTGCTAGAAGCAGATTCTCGACAAGAAGCCTATCCTTTACAAACGTAGACTGATTCGGAGAGATACACTGAGGAAGAGTAGCTTTCAGCATGTTTGCAATTATTTTGGAGATCACCTTATAGAGGATGCACCATGAAATGGGTTTGTAGTCTTTCATTTCTGTAGCGGCTTCTTTCTTAGGTATGAGGGCTAGGATAGTAGCGTTCAAACCCTTCGGTAAGAAAACCTTTCTGGAAGAAGGACTGGACTGCAATCGTTAGGTCTTTTCCTATGATGCTCCAAGACGCTTTGAAGAATTCTGTTGTATAACCATCGGGCCCTGGGCTTTATTACTTGGCATATGAAAGATCACCTCTCGAATCTCTTCCTCCAAAACCGGTTTCGTGAGCATAGATCTTTCCTCATCACTACATCTGAAAGGGACAGTATCTTGAAGCTGCTCAACTGTTTTGTCCTGTATATCTTGTGGTTGACTCGAGAAATTCATTGAAGAATCTTTCCGCTTCCGCCTTGATTTCTTCCTGTGAAGTAACCACATTACCAGATGGACACCTGATTTCTCTGATAGAATTTTTTGTTTCTCTAATCTTGGCTGCGTAGTGGAAAGCTTTGTTGTTGTGATCTCCTACTTGCAGCCAATGAAGTTTCGATCTCTGTTTCAGAAGCTTCTCCTCTATATCTGAAACCCTTTGCCATCTGTCAGCCGCCATTCTCTCAGCTCTAATATTCTCGTGTCTGATTTTCCTGAATAGAATTGCAAAACATAAATCTGAAACCGTGTGAATGCAGGCAGATCAAAGAATGTGTGGGAGTCTCCAAAGGGTTGCCTTATGTTTTCTTTTACTCTAGAAATAGAAGATGGTCGAACTGTCCCTTTGATTCAGTATGTGGTAGGTCTTGCTGTGACAGAGGCAGTGAAGTCTGTTTGTGACAAGAAGGTGATTATAAGTAATCCTTTTTTAGATGTTTTCCTGGATCCTTTTTGATCAGAACTTATATCTAACTTGATCTTCACTACAGGGGTTGCCTTACACTGACGTTAAGATAAAGTGGCGAAATGATATATACTTGAATAGCCTTAAGATTGGAGGCGTTTTGCCTCAATGTACCGATCAAAGAAGTTCGATGTCAGTGCTGGTAATAGACATTACTCTTTTAGAAGTAATGATTATGTGATCTCTAGTCTTGTTCCTTTTTTTACTTATTCCTCTCATAGGTGTTGGACTGAATGTGGACAACGAGCAACCAACCACATGCTTGAATGCAGTACTAAAAGATCTGTCTCCCATGTCAGATCTATTTAAAAAGAAGAACTTCTTGGTGCCTTCTTTGATACGTTTGAAACGTTATTTGATCTACTCATGCGCGCAGAGGTAAAGACTTAAAATCTTCAGTCATCTGCCTCTTTGTGAGCATCTTTGTCACTTTTAGAGTATCCCCCAAAGTTTTCTCTATTGATTAGTAATTTACATAAGAAGAGAGTACGGGAAACTGTAGGTTTATTAGCAAGGTTGGATCCCGTATAGTCACTGTATAATCACTCTTTTATTGCAATGCACTTTACAGGATTTAAATCTCTCGAGGAGCTTTAATACAGGACATGGCTTCACAGGTGACTGTTATGTCTTCAGTTGCATTTTCTGTTTGGTTGTTGTCAGTGAAGGGTTTATATTATCTTAATCTGAATTGATTTTAATGATTTGCTCAGCTGATTTGTCACTAACCTACACTAAAGAGTTCAGCTTCTTTAATTAGCATGTGCAGTTATGTAGTATGTTTTCTTGGCTGGAATGGCTTTTGTTTTATTTGACTACATGATTAGATACTTTGGTAATTGCCTGCAATAGACTAAACCTTTTAAAGTAAAGAAATAAATATTGTTGCTTATATCACTAATTAGTTATAGTTTTGTAAAGCCTGAGCTACACTATATGATTCTCTTAGTATACTCAACGTTAAGGTTTGTGAATATAAACTTTACTGTGCAGCAAGCAAAAAGTGGTTTGAAGATAGAATTGAGGACAAAGTTGTTCAAAAGGTTGTGACTATTCAGGTAGGATTCCTAACGTAGTCATGATGGCTTTACAATTATTGGTTCTTAAACGCTTTCTTGAAACATTATCAACACAAAACTTTGGAATCTCTCTTATGTTTCCAGGGTTGACATCTTCGGGCTACCTGCTGGCCATTGGAGATGACAATCAAATGTATGAGCTTCACCCTGATGGCAATAGGTAAAACTTCTAATTCTAAGCGTGTTTTGACCAAAAAAAAATTGAATCGGTTGATGGATTGAAACTGACATATGGGGTAATTTTCTGTTCAACTACAGTTTCGATTTTCTCAAAGGTCTGGTCAGAAGGAAATTATGATCCGCAGCATCTTCTGGTGGAAGAAAGCAACTGTTGTTTAAAGCACACCAAGAGCACATACTATAATCTTATAGATCAGATGATAAAACCAACGTATGTTTTAATGGGAAACTGAGTCGAGCTTCATGTGTGATAATAAATTTAGACATTACTCTAACGACAGTATTATGAACTAGGTAGGGTCTATTCATATAGAAGTTTGAAATGATTTATATTAAAATGATAAATTACTTTTATTTAAGCGTAAATTTTAGAAAACACTTTAAAATTAAATTTGTCATTTCATAAAATACTTTGAAATTCATTGTTATAAAAAAAAATAAGTTGCTTTAAGTGTATAAGTAGATTTTCATAGTTAAAAAATAAAAATTCAAATTTCATGGTTTAAATGAAATTCTAGGGTAATCTAACAAAGTCATATTAAATTCCCAAATTCACCTAAATCATCTACAAATTCATAAAAAATCAAATTATTTCAAACAACAAGTTGAATAAATACTTTCCAAATTTCGAGTATTAGTTCATAATCTAAATATCATTTTGAATTGGATGTCTATTTACATACTGTTTTTTTTTTCTTTTAGATCTAATGGAAGTCTTTGATTTTTGATGAAGATATAACATGAGCCAATTTTACACTTCGTTTTCTTAATATCGTGTACTATGCTCAGATCTAATTTGAGATGATGATATCTTTAGAAATCTGGTTACATTGTTGTATACGATTTAGCTTGGTGGGCAAGCGTTTTAACTTGGTGGCCAATCACACACTCATCGTCAACGTTTTCCTATAAATACCTATCAAATTCGATTGAATGTTATGCGTGAGAACACAATTGATTAAAACTCAAAAGACTCGAGTTCAAACAGTAACATTGTTGATAGTTATTTTATATTTAAAATAAAATTTGGGCACTTGGACAATGATTATTAATACCTTAAATTTTTTACTACTATTGAAAAAAAGATCATCACAGTTGAGTAGCCTTAATTTGCACAATGGATGTGTAAAGTTGTTTATGCATTTATTTGAAGATGTCTGTTTTATAATTAGTAAAAAGAGAAAATGCTGGTTAGAGCTGGGAATTTGGTTTATAAAAGTTTTATCATCAAAAATTAAACATACTGTTTTTTTACTTTATTGTTGATATGATCTTTATATTGTTCTTTTTATATTCAGATGATAAATTTGTGGCCAATTGACATTTTTCAGAGGACTTTTACAATTGACATGATAGTGTGATTCACTTTTTCTATGTAACATGATATAGTGTGATTAGCTATTACAGAATTTGTCTTCTTGATTACTTGTTTTGGTATGTTTATATTTGAACTTGTTTTGACATGGGAAACTTTTAGGTTTTTTCTTTTTAACACTAAACAAACAACGATAAAAGCAATCTAGGCAAAGATTATCCAGCTATTAGAACCAACTTAATAAACAATGAAAACAAATCATGATCAAAGTGTTTCTTTTTTGTGATAAAACTTTTTCTTCTATTATATGGGCCTTTAACATAATGGGCTTTTGTGAGAAAGGCCCATATTAATCATTCACACAAAATAGATCAAACAACAAAACCAAAACCTCTCTCTCTCTCTCTCTCTCTCTCTCTCTCTCCAACTCATACACACACAACCCTATAAACTAACACTTCTTTCCTCACTTCTCGGATCCTGGTTCTGTCTGAATCTGAGTCAACCCTTATGGATCCTCCACTGGTGAACGATTCATCCTTCTCTCCAGCGAATCCTTCCTCTTACACTCTCTCCGAGATTTGGCCCTTCCCTGTAAACGACGCCGTTCGCTCCGGTCTCCGTTTAGCTGTCAATTCCACTCCCTCTGATAAAGACGTCTCTACGGCTGCTGCTGCTGCTGCGGCGGCGGAGGAATCAACGGTCACGGACTTAACTGCAGGCTGGGGAGGGAGAAAGGCTCGAGCTTTGAACTCGGAGGAGGACGAATCTTCGAAGATGGTTTCTTTAAGCAGCAGCGGTAATGAAGTGGTGAGATTTGTTCGGTTCTGTGATGACTTGAATGTGGTTGTTAGTGTTGATCTGGTTGAATCTGTAACCAAAGTTCGAATCTTTTGATCCAATATGATCCACTAAACTAGTCAAAGCTCAGTGTTTGGTTTAGGGATCAGTGATTAGTTTATTGGTTTGATGTCTTGTCCATTGACTTTTTTTTTACTGAGCTGGATTGGGTATTTGAATCTGTAACCAAAGTGTTCTTAGAGTATTTGAATCTGTAACCAAAGTTTGAATCTTGATCCACAAAAGCTAAACTAGTCAAAGCACAGTCTTTGGTTTATAGATCAGTGATGAGTTTTTAGGTTATATGTCTTTTTCGTTGACTTTATGACTTAATTGGATTGAGCTTGAAACTCTCATTTTCTTAGATGAAGTGTTCCTAAATAAAGAGTAATTGAATCTGTAACTAAAGTTTGAATCTTGATACTCAGCTTGGCGAATATGATCGACAAAGACTAAACTAGTCAGAGCAGAGTATTTGATTTAGCCATTTAGGGATCAATGATTAGTTCATTGACTTTTTGACTGAGTTGGATTTGAGCTTGAGACTTTCTCATTTTCATTGGTGAAGTGTGTTGACTTAGGATCTTAACTCTTTCTATCTGTTTTGCTTCTGTAATAGAAAGACTCTGGGGAAAAGAAAAGGAAGCTTTGTGGATCTGAAAGTGGAAACGGAGATGGGTCAATGAAACCTGAAGGTGAAACGAGTTCAGGTGGTGGAAGCAAAGCAACTGAACAGAAGAACAAACCTGAGCCACCAAAGGATTATATCCATGTCAGAGCAAGAAGGGGACAAGCTACTGACCGGCATAGTCTAGCTGAGCGAGTAAGTTTCTTCTTCTGCTTAAACCATATTGTTTACACAAAAGAAACAGTTCTTAAAAACTGGTCTTTGGCAGGCTAGGAGAGAAAAGATCAGTGAGAAGATGACGGCTCTTCAAGATATAATCCCGGGATGTAATAAGGTATACTTGTTTCTCTGTCTTGCTCATGATGTTTCTGTTGTTATACAACAACCTCTAGCCTTTGAACGTTATATTTACGTTTGATTTCAGATAATAGGAAAAGCACTTGTGCTTGATGAGATTATCAACTATATTCAGTCATTGCAGCGGCAAGTTGAGGTAAAAAAACATCAAATCATTACTTCCTCTCTGTCAAATGTTGCAATATTGACATGCCTTGGTGTATACAGTTTCTGTCAATGAAGCTAGAAGTGGTTAACTCTGGTCCAAGTACTGGTCCAACAATAGGTGTTTTTCCAACAGGAGATGTAAGTAGTCCCCCTTTATGATCAATCATTCATTAGGTTCTTGATTAATAAACTAGTTAAACCTATAAGCTATCCTTGGTGTTGTTGTTGCCTTTACAGCTGGGGACTTTACCGATAGACCTCCATCGAAATATATATGAGCAACAAGAAGCCAATGAGTCCCGGGGATCTCATCCAGAGTGGCTTCATATGCAGGTTGATGGGAGCTTTAACCGAACCACATAAAAAAAACATCTCTTCTTTAATGGTTGTGTTCTTGTAGGCAGTAAAAAAAATGAATGCAACCTTTTATCTTTTTACTATGTATGTTTTTATCATTTTGCTGTTAAAATCACCTGTATTGTTATATCAGAAAGATAGAATTGAAGGGTGGTGAGCAGGGAGATTAACACTTTATAAAAAAACAACACTGTTGTATTGTCAAAGTGATTCGGTAACAGAGATCTCATATCTTGACCTTGTACAATCTTATTATGTTATCAACATATCATGTATGCGTTTGTTACAATCAGTGTCTTTAAAACTGGACCAAACTGGATTCAACAGTGAACCATAGCCAGATTGGGTTTGATGATACAACCCAAAAGAGATCAAACTAGCTGAAAACCATATCAAACCTATAAAAACCAGAAACTGGTGAACCATTCAATAAGTTCCGAACCGAGTTTAATTACCAAATGTAAAATTTTGAATTTCAATTAGATAATTATTTTTATTTCTTATCTAAAATATATTTAGATACTATTTTCAAAAAAATTAAAATTTTTGAACTTTCACCATTATACTTGTTCAAGTTTTTAACTATTTTATAAAGTTTTTTACAAGCTACAGTTTCGAGGCAGTTGATTCCAAATTTAAATTACAACTTATTGATTCTGTTCCAATTAATTTTGCATTCTAATCGATTTCTAGTGAAAATAATCTAGCTTATCATTTCATGTATTTTTTAAAGTTTTAATTATTTTTGTATTATATTATAGGATAGAAGATAATTAAAATGAAATTATCAATGTTTTGATTAATATTTTCTATAGAATTTATGGACCTATATATACTAAATATTATATTCATAGGTTCTAAATCTGGTTAAATTATTTTCAGGTTTGGTTACTGGTCCGAAGAATTTGACTTCAAAGTAAATAGATCCAACGGCTGAGATTGTCTCTTCTTCATCCTCATTCAGATCAAAGTCAGAAACTTTCGATCTCTCTCTAGCTTACTCAAGCTGAGGGGCGCCAAAAGAAACCCTTTTGACGACAAAAGAGGGAACCTTTTTTCCAATTGGGTCTTTCTGATTTTGAGCGATGGAGCATGAGAAGGCGGTCAAAGAAGCCCTAAACGCACTGTATCATCACCCGGATGATACAGTGCGTGTTCAAGCTGATCGCTGGCTCCAAAACTTCCAAGGAACTCTCGATGCTTGGCAGGCGAGTTTTTTTTTTTGGATTGTTCTGGGTTCGATTGATTCTTCGTTCCTTGCTTTTGCTAGAGTCTTGATTGGTTGATAGGTCCATAAAGTTTCATCCTTTATGTGTTATGTATCCTCGATTTTGCTTGTTTTGTGCCTAGCTGGAAGCTCGAATGATGTTTGAACACTGTGAATATAGTTTAATGTCGCATTATTGTGTAGAAGTATGTGTAGGTCGTATGAACAGATCTGTCTTGTTAGAGAAACGATTTGCTAAGTTTTTATTCAGTACTTCTGATAGCCTTTTTGACCAATGATTGTTGATTTTGAGAAGAGGAAGTGTTTTTTGGTGGAACAGTTGTGCAAGGTATCTGACTGTGTGTTATTATTATAGGTTGCGGATAATTTACTTCATGATTCTTCCAGCAATTTGGAAACTTTGATTTTTTGTTCTCAGACCCTTAGAAGCAAGGTAATCCACACTTTTAGTTCTCTCTCTGTATGCAATTTTTGGAGACTGTTGACATCTGGTTTTCTTACTCAAAGGTTCAAAGAGATTTTGAGGAACTACCACCTGGTGCTTTTCAGAAGCTACGGGAATCATTAACGGTAAGTCTTTGTTCTTTGAGTAAATATTAATGAGTTATAGAGTTTCTGAATAGTTATGTATTGATTTTGAACAATGAGATAATAGGAAAACTCAGTTACACTAGTGTTTTGCCAACATGTACTCTTGGTATTGGATAAGTACTTTCTCAGTGTTTTTGGCATAGTTTGACTGTCACTATTTTCTCAAGTGCAGACATTATTAAAAAAGTTTCACAAAGGGCCCCCTAAAGTCAGGACCCAGGTAAGCTTCAAGAATCTTTCTCCATTATGCGCATGTGTGCAGTTGTTGTGGTGCGTCAAAACTCTTTGACACTTTGAGCTGAATTATCTTATATTGTAGATTAGTATTGCTGTTGCTGCCTTGGCGGTGCACGTTCCTGCGGCAGATTGGGGAGATAGTGGTATAGTTAGCTGGCTCAGGGATGAGATGAATATGCATCCTGAATATGTGCCTGGCTTCTTGGAACTCTTGACAGTTCTACCCGAGGTAGAGTATTTTGCATTCTTTTGTTAATTTTGTTCATCTCTGTATGATGAAAATGAATTAATGTAGCCGGCTAGGAAAGCCTTATTTTGGTTTTTGGAAATGCTTACTTCTTAGCTATGCTGATACTGTTGATCTCAAACTGAGTAGAACTAAGCTTAAGGTTGATAATGTATTCCGAGAATATTCTGTACCTTCTTACTGTTAGCATGTCCACATATGAATCTTACGTTGCTATAACTCTTATTCTAATCCCTTAAGTGGTAGTTGAACAGCTTGTCGTTTCCTGGATGGCCTTATTAGCAGAAAATGTTGAGATTTGTAATTGAAAGAAGAATCCATAATGGCTACCTTTCCGGTTGATTAACTTGATTTCCTTTAGGGACACTATTTTATTGTGGCGGCTAACATTTAATTGTAATTTTAACTTCACTTCGATGGTTAATATATGGTGTCTTGATTTTTATTGCCCTTCTTGCTATGACCAGGAAACGTTTAACTACAAAATAGCTGCCCGTCCGGATCGACGACGTCAATTTGAGAATGAGCTTACTTCTCAAATGGAAGCTGCACTTAGTATATTAACAGCATGTTTGAATATAACCGAACTTAAGGAACAGGTCAGAGCTTATCTTTTTCTTAATAGAGTTGTGCCATAGACCCATAGTTCCATTGATATGGTTTGTTAAAATCATCTTTTGTTTCTCATTCACTTGTAAAACGTGGCAAGTTCCATGTAAAAGCTTGATTGTAACCATGTATGTCTGAATTTAAGAGTAGGATTAGTTTTTCTGCCTGTGTGTTGGATCAGCTAGTGTTGAAAGGGGTCACTTATTGTCAGTTATTTTTTTTTTCTGATTTTGGAATTCAGGTTCTTGAGGCATTTGCTTCTTGGCTCCGTCTTAGGCATGGGTATGCTCTTTCTTTTTGTGTCTGTTTTTCTTTCAATTTGGTTAACATTTTTCTGTTCTTAATAGAATCTCTTAGAGACAAAGCTAAGCTCATCTGGTCCATCATTGTTGGTTGCTACTAGCTAGCCGTCCTATATTTCACCCATATTTAACTTAGCAACGATGGTACTGACTGAAGTATATGCTGGTAAACTCTCGGATTGTTTTTTTTTCAGGATTCCTGGAGCAGTTCTTGCCTGTCATCCATTGGTGCATGCAGCTCTCTCAAGTTTGAACTCTGATCCACTCTCAGAGGCATCTGTAAATGGTATACTTACACATAGGCCTTTGAGTCTTTGGGATACTTCAAATAACATTTTCTGGACAAATAACTTGACTATTTATTAATAAACTTCATTTTCAACTTTGCAGTTATATCTGAACTGATACATTACACGGCATCACCAAGCTCTGGTGGTATTTCTGCGCAAACACCCTTGATTCAAGTTATTGTGCCTCAGATTTTGAGTCTTAAAGCCCATCTAAGAGATTCTTCAAAGGTTTGTTATGATCCTGTTAACCTTTTCTATTAATATAGGCAGCCTGATGGATAAATCTGCTTGATATTAGGCTTTGTTATTTCACATATTTCCTGTTCAATTAGTATGCGGATTGAACAACTATTTATTTTGTTGCTCATGGATTCCATTAAAGGCAAATGCTATCCAATGCCTTCAGTAATAGGATGCTAATGGGTTGCCTACCTTTGTTTCACTTTCAGGACGAAGAAGATGTCAAAGCTATTGGTCGATTATTCGCTGACGTAGGCGATTCATATGTTGAGTTGATCGCTACAGGTATACAGCCTCATTTCTACTACTCTGCCATGTTATTTTAAGTGTTCCCTTTCATGTATCTTGATCGCTTTTGGTACTCTTAATCCTTTAGTTGGTAGTTTAAATGTTTAATATGTTAAGGTACTCTTTCTGACATCTAGGTTCAGATGAATCGATGGTTATTGTGCATGCTCTGCTGGAAGTTACTTCGCACCCAGAATTTGATATAGCCTCTATGACGTTCAACTTTTGGCACAGTCTTCAACTTACGTTGACAAAGAGGTAACATCATCCTCGTCTATGTTTGCTGGGGGCTTCTAGTGTCATATTCTGAGAGCGTGATTTTACTCTGTCAGGGATTCTTATAGTTCCTTGGGTAGTGAAGCATCTATTGAAGCTGAGAGAAACCGAAGACAGCATATCTTCCGACCAGCCTATGAGAGCCTCGTATCTTTGGTGAGTCTGTCATCAGATACTCCTCAAGCATCGATTGATTTCTGATGCACGGGTGGCTTTTTGTGGAAAACAGCAAATTAGATGGCTTCTTGTGTGCTCTGCAGTTTTTGTGGGTTTATACATATAAACTGGTTTTCTTGACAGGTTGGCTTCAGAGTTCAGTATCCTGAAGATTATCAAGGCCTCTCGTATGAGGACCTTAAGGAATTCAAGCAGACTAGATATGGTAATTATGGCCGCATGTCTTGTAACATGGATCAAAATTCCATAGATCAAATTCTCTACTAGATTTATACTATGTAGTTCTCTAGATATAAGGGAGGAAGAATTGTATCCGTCAGGACTTTTTGAATGGATTTTTCCTGATTGCTTATAGTTTTTTTTCTCCCTTGTTTCCCATTCTTTCTACTTGTTTCCTGAAGCTGATAGAGTATTGTGTTTTTCCGAGGTTTTGTGGTTCTTTTAGTCACTCCATTTGCGCAGGGTGCTGTACCTCTTCGTGTCTGTATTGATTGACGTATTCTTTTTACAATTTTTGATGTGTGCCATGCTGGATAATCTCTGACTGCCTGAATTTCCTCCTTTCTCATTCTATTTAGCTGGAACGTTGCTTATACTGACGGAATGTTTTATATTGCCAGCTGTTGCAGATGTATTAATTGACGCTGCATTAATCCTGGGAGGTGATACAACTCTTAAGATTCTCTATATGAAGCTTCTTGAGGTTTGTTTTGTAGTATATTATTATCAAGCGTGATATTTTTTCTATCAGCATATAAAGTATGTACATAGGGAGATATTGGATCAAATATTGTAGAGGTAAAATTAGAAAGACGTGAACACGATTTGGATTATCACTCCACCACACACTTGCATTATGTACATTGTTTGAAGTTGACGTTTGCGAAATGTACACAGGCCAATGCTCAGACAGGAAATAATTTTCAAGAATGGCGTCCAGCAGAAGCTATCTTGTTCTGTATTTGGGCAATATCAAACTATGTTTCAGCTGTTGAAGCTGAAGTCATGCCCCAGGTGTGTATTAGGGATAGTTCCTCCATGTTCATGTTCATATGTGAAGCTGCTGCTGCTGCCAATTTTTATTAGTTTGTTACTTCTGTGGAATATGTGTTTCCCGTTTAGTTTTTATGCTACAGTAGGCTTGTAGATCTTTCCCCCCATCAAATTGTTGTTTAGAGTTATGAAACAACTTTACGTTGATTCTACTCTGCCCTATCTGTGTATCATTCATTGAAATTTCATTTCTTCAATACATTCCATTTTCAGGTGATGGCCTTGCTTCAAAATCTTCCCCAGCAAGCGCAACTGCTTCAGACAGGTGATTAGGCTTTTTTCTCAGATAAAATATATATAAGCTGAAAAGCTGCTTGGTGGAAAGTACTAGCTTATACTGTGAAGAAACTTTCCGAGATGCTAAAGTTTTTTTAGTTGAATAGCAAACGTGTCTGAAACCTTGTCGTTGATGATGATACATCTCTTTCCCTATTTGATTTCAGCATGCTTACTTGTTGGGGCTTATTCAAAATGGCTTAATGCTGCGCCAGCTAGCGTTTCAATATTGCCGTCGATCATTAGAATTCTAATGAGTGGAATGGGGACATCTGAAGATTGTGCAGCAGCTGCAGCTTTGGCTTTTAGACATATTTGTGACGGTATTGTATTCCCTCTTGCAAACTTGACAAGTCTACCTTCTCCTTTTTCTAAGCATAACATTGACAATATAATGAGTATACATATACAACAAAACCGCCTGTCTAATCTCTTTGTTGCTTCCTGACCATGACGATAAAAATAAATTTTGGTTTTAGCATTGATGATTACATCGGCTATCTGATGGTTATAGATTGAACCCGCTCTCATTTTATAAATATCGTTCTTCCAGGGTTGCCTTTTAGATTTTAGTTTAGTTGGACTACACAGATTCAGGAAAATTCATACTTGCAGCTTTTTTCACTTGCAAACTAAATTCTGGTTGGTAGTTTTCTCTTAGGAATTGTGAAGTTCCGACATCTGTAAAAAAAAAAAACTCAGTTGCATTGTGCCTACTGAGCTCTGCTTCAAAGATGGCAGCTAGTTGAAAGGTCTGACTGGAACCTACTACGCTAATGGATCTGACTTCGACTCTACTGAATTGCTAGCGTATATAGGGTACATTGCAACACTGACAAGTATTTGGAATTTTGATGTATGCTTTCCCTTAACTGAGTTGTGTTTTCCAGTCTCGTTTGATGTCAACTGCCATTAACAAACTACTTGTTAACAAGTTACTTTTCATGCTATTGGTGTGAAACCGTACTCACACTAAACATATAAGTTATAACTATCTAACAGCTAATGTATTTTAAATTCGGATTGCTTGTTAGTTGTTAATCAATATATTATTTCCCTCATCTCTTCACCAGAGAGAAAGAAAATAGTGTACTCTCTTGTTGGTTCCTTGAAAATATCTGAACCTGTTTATATGACTCCTCACTGCAGATTGCCGGAAAAATCTTTGCGGATATTTTGAAGATTTATATACAATCTATTGTATGGCAATTAATGGCGGGGGTGGTTACAAAGTATCTGCAGAGGATTCACTCAATCTCGTTGAAGCTTTAGGGTATGTAGTAAACTGAATGATGGATTGATTATGTCTCCTCATTTGTGTGTTATTAACATCTCTGATATTTTGTTTCTACAGAATGGTTGTTACAGAACTTCCTTTAGATCAGGCCAGGAGTGCACTTGAGAAATTATGTTTTTCAGTCGCTTCTCCTCTAGAGGTTCGCTATCTTGACTTTTTACACGGTTGTTTGATAGATTAATAGGCTTATAATGAAGGGAACTGTAAATCTGTGAATCAGGAAGCGGCAAAAGAAGATTTGGACAAGAAGCATGCCCGGGAATTAACTGTTCATATTGACCGGTTTGCCTTCCTGTTCAGGTTAGTATAGTCTTTCAATAAGGCAATGTAACTCCGTATGTTTTGTTTAGACTTGCTAACAGATGCTTCGACCCTAGGTATGTGAACCACCCTGAAGCTGTTGCTGCTGAGATAAATAAGCATTGGGCTATCTTCAGAGTAATTTTTGATGCGTGAGTGTTTCTAGACGCACTTGATGATTAATACATATTCTTCAACAAGCTTTCTATGTAGCTCCTTACTTTAAAATGGTTTTATTGCAGTCGTCCTTGGGACATGAGGACAATGGAATCTCTATGCAGAGCATGCAAATATGCTGTAAGCTTCACACCATCGTTTTTAAAAGTTTTATTTGGATGAGAATTTTGATAGAGGATACTTCACTAAGAGAAGACAATGGTTGTAATGATGTTTGTAGGTACGTACTTCTGGAAGATACATAATTAACACAATTGGGGAAATGCTGGCAAAAATTCAATTCCACTATCAGCAGCATCATCAGCCATGCTTTCTGTATCTCTCCAGTGAAGTTATAAAGGTAATTTTGTCTTATTTTTCAATCAATGGAATGCTTAGAGAAAAGCTTTGGAGAATCTAAATCTTCGTGGGATTTGCAGATTTTTGGTTCAGACCCATCTTGTGCTGACTACTTGAAGAATCTGATTGAATCACTCTTTGCACACACGACATGTCTAATGACAAGTATCAAGGTTGATGACTTCACTTAGTAGTATATAATCTCTGTGGTGTCTGATTCGCTTTACATTCTTACAGGAAGTCACTGCTAGACCAGACATAGCTGATGACTGCTTTTTGTTGGCGTCGAGATGTCTGCGCTACTGTCCACATTTGTTTATTCCTTCTCCTATATTTTCACCAATTGTAGATTGCGCAATTATTGGAATGACAGTGCAGCACAGGTTTGTTCATCATAAGTTGTTTTACACTTTGAAGGTTTTGAAATTGATGTTAACTAAATGTCTGAACATGTTTTCCAGAGAGGCCTGCCACTCGATATTGACCTTTTTATCCGACGTTTTTGACCTGGAGAAGTCTGTGAATGAAGAACAGTTTGTACGAATCAGGGACAGTGTCATGATCCCCAGGGGAGCAACAATCACCAGAATCTTGATTTCATCATTAGCAGGGGCACTTCCCAGTTCTCGGCTAGATACGGTAACTTTGGGAATCTATATCTTGCTGTGTATGATGAGTGATGTGTATGGCATTTGAAACGCTGTTTCTTTTGTTTTTGGGTTTTGGTTTTAGGTAACATACACGCTGCTAGCTTTGACCAGAACATACGGTTCACAAGCAGTGGGTTGGGCTAAGGAAAGCGTTAGCCTGATACCTAGAACAGCTGTGACAGAGACCGAGTCTGCCAAGTTCTTACAAGCGTTATCCGATGTTACTTATGGAGCAGATGTGAATTCTCTGATAGGACACGCGGAGGAACTTTCAGATGTTTGTCGCCGTAACCGTACTGTTCAAGAACTTGTTCAGGCAGCTTTGAAGCCTCTTGAGTTGAATCTTGTTGCTCCTGTATCATAAAGATGATGAGAAATACAGAAAGAAAAGAAAGTAAAAAAAAAGAGTGGAGAAGAGCCATTAAAGAAGGTCAATTTTTGCATAGACCCCTTTTGATGGTTATTATTTTGAAAAGGTGAAAGAGATTTCATGTTTTTATCTGCATTGTTTTACTGTTTTTTAGTTGTTCATAAAGATTCTTTTATATACATCAAGTTCTTTCTCGTGTTGAACCGTTTGTTCCATTGTTTGAGAGAGAAAACAGAAGGGATCTCCCTTCAAGGATTGGTATGATTTTGAGTGGGATCATATACAAAAGCATCGATTTGTTTTCTTTTCGGTTTTACCTTGCACTTGCAGAGTATTATTATCAAGGCCTATAGTTTTCCAGTTAACTACTCCTGATAACATCAACTCAATTGTTCAATTTGTTACGTTACTATACCAAAATTTAAGCGGACATTCAAATTTAGATTAGACAATAATAAAAAATATGTACATTTTTAGTAGGACAAGCAAGCAGATTGGCAACAACAAGAACTTGAATGTTTCAGTCCTTAGAAAGAAAAAGAAAAAACAACTCTGGTTGGTGTGATGTGGTATTTTTTGCTTTCACTTTTAACTTGATACCTCTTTTGTTTTTTACTTTATGTCTAATTAACATGCAAAACAGTAATCATGTGCTAACATTTTCACTCAGCCAATATAGTGTCTTATCTTAATCCCCATAAGTAGTCTTTTACTCTAGAGTCACATGATCACCACTGCTTGAGCATTATGTTTTGTTTATCTTTGTTTGATTGCCCATACTCAAACATGTACTACAATACAAAAATTTCAGAATCAGTTATAATGTAAAGCTTTCCTTTTTTACTTTTTAGAACTACTAAACTATTTGATTGCCCATGAAGTCCCTTTATGACACAAAAACCAGTAGGGCAACAGTGTAGGCAATAATTAATTCAACAAAAAGATCAAATAAATCCATTTTCTTTCCAAAGTAGAGCAAGAAAAACAGTTGCCAACTAGTTCAACTATTCAACCCGTGAATTTACACAAGTTAGGTAGCTACTTAGTCTAAATTTTCAAGGATTTTTAGTAAAACATATTTTCAAGAAAAAAAAGAAACAGAAAATGGATGTGAACTTAGGGTAGTAGTAATATTATAACTTAGTAATCAGTAAGAGTAAGGAATCACCACATTCACACACAGTGGTTTCCAAGTCTCAGAATCTTTGAAGGATGTGTTTCTCTTCTTTCCTTAATTGTGAGGCATACCTGCAAAAGAATCAAACAAGTGTTTCTTGATTTTGTTGTTGACTAAACACAGAACTGCTTCAGCAAAAGAACATAACATACCTGCAGATCCATTATCTGGTCGAATTTCAGCTAATGGGTTGACTATAAATCCTGCAGGACCATTAAACCTCTGCGTAGAGTTTTGCATCCACATGGTTTGTGCATTTCTGTTTCTGTAAGTGACCAGCCTCGATGCTGAATACATAGAATCTGGTTTCTTCCAGAACTTGGATCGAATGAAACTTCCAGGAGGTATAAGACAACAGTTGTTTCTGCTTGAACCGTTACTCATTCTCCCATTTGAAACCGCCAAGTCATAAGATATCTCATCCAACGCAATCTCTAGGCCCTGAACTCGAGTTTCCAGACTAATCATTCCATGTTGTGAGCTTCCTACAAATCTCTAATGAAATAAAACACAAAATGAGTTTCAGAGATTATCATCATGGTGTCACTTCCGCTTTGTAGAAACAAACCTGGAGGAGGTCCATTAGATTGGATTGTTGTTGCTCAATCTGAACAAGCTGACTACGGATCAGAGACATATCTTCAAGCCCTTTGCAGTTATTACTACTATTCTGGTTTTCAGACAAGACATGATCACCAGTAAGAGACTGCATCTTCTCATGATTAGAATGGTCAGCTTCTTTTGTATTTTCATTATGGTGATGATGTTCTTCTTCAAGAGGCTCACCACAGAGAACACTAGCTCCTCCTCCAGCATTCAACTCCAGTCTCCTCCTTACATTCAATTTAGTATGTGATGGTACTGAACTTGTTTTCTTCTGATCACTACTTCTTACATTAGTCCGTCTCCTCGCCACGGTGGCGATTGAGCTCCCCGGTGGAGTCGATCTATTAACCTCACGAGTTCTTGATTTAGCAGGTGTTGATGCAACTCCAGAGCCTGAAGGGTTATAGACATACGAATCTTAACCAAGAATAGTATGTACTAAACAACAAAAAGTTTCCTAATTTAGCCAAGATCCAATGTGGAGGAAGATTACCTTTAGAAGAAGCATTAGATCTTGGTGGAGAAGCCTCCTCTGACAAATCTGGGACTTGAGTCCAAGCCTCCATCATCTCATTCATCACCTCTCTCACAGTTTTCACCTAAACAACATCAGAGATTGAAACTTGCGATCAAGACAAACCTAAACTCATCAGATTTAAGACCAAACCTTGTCGTATCTCTTGCTTTCAAAGATCTTCAAACACTTGGCCTTAAACTCTCCTAAGCCATTCCTCTCCACCGTGGCCAACCTCCCCAAAGCTTCAGCCGCTGCTTTCCTCGCCGCCCAATCTTCACTACTCAAGACACTAACTAAACAATCCACCAACCCTTTCAATCCACCGGCGGCTCCGGAAACACCACCAGCACCAATCACACTTCCGATCACAACAACTCCGGCCGGTTTGGCCTTAAAAGCATTACACTTCACCAGCTTCTCAAGCCTAGGCAAAAGTGTTGTTCCTAACCGAACCGGATCCGGATCCTCCGCCGCGTCGATCGCCGCCGCGAGACAAAGCCCCGCTCCGATCTGCGCGTTCACCTCCTGCTCCGTGAAAAGCGCCTCCGACAGCGGCTTCACGAACGCGGAACCGAAAGGAGGCTTCGTCGTCCGGGACGCGATCGCCGACACCGCCGCGACGCAGGCCGACCGGACGGAAGAGTCCGGATCGCGGAGGCGGCGCGTGACGCGAGATAGGATCTTGGAGAGGTGAGGAGAGAGAGAGTTCGGAGGGAGAGAGACTGATAGAACCGCGAGGAGGTGGATGCAATGCTTGCGAACCGCCGGTTTATCTCCGGCGTCGGTGGAGAGGACGACGGAGATGAACGACTGGAGATTCCCGGAGGTGGGATCAATGTTTCTTGCCATCAAGTCTAGCTCTTTCGCCGCCATTGTGAACGTGTCTCGATCACCGAGCTTTGTTAACAGCTCCGACATCTTTTGTTTCGAACTCTTCTCCATTTTCCGACCGTTTTTAGTATTTTCCGGCGAAGGTTGAGGATCAGTGATGCGGCGGAGACAGTGGCATTTAGTGTAAGTTAAGAACTAGATGTGTGTTCGGTCGGGACGTGAAGCTTTGACTCGGTGATCAGTTTACTTTTCTTTTTTTTTTTTACAATTTGTTTACGTGTGTCTCTGTGTTCTGTCTTTATACCGTTTTAATTTTGGAGAGGTGATGATGAAGAAGACCTGAAACGGTGCCGTTTCTTCAGGTGTCTAAATAATGAATAATCACGCTAGGGGGGACACGATGATGTGTGTTTAAGAATGATCCGCCTTGTTTTCCTAAATGACGTATTTAATGGAATTGAAGGTTTAGTGTTTAGAAGTATAGTGTTTCCCGTTGGTCTACTTGATTCATGTGTAATATGGTTATCTTAGTTACAGTAATTATTGTAAACTAATCTAATCTTATGGTCATGGTTATGTTTAAGACTTCACCATACAACACATTTTTTACAAAAGTAAGATACTCAAAACTATGTATCTTGAAGTATTAAGCGATATATATTGCTAACATCATAATATCATTTCGATAGACAGAAATGTGTTTGATTTGAAATCTGATATTATATGATGAGAAGTTGGTTAACCCGACTATGAAAACGTACTATAACATAATCTAGGGGTGTCAAAATGAGTGTTTGTTAGCTAACTCAACTCATCTTAATTTTTCATGACCATGATCTCTGTTTTTAAGCTAATTTAATAAATAAGTTTAATGATCGAGCTTAAATTAGATCACGAGTTATATGAGCAATTTTTAATGATCATGAGCTAACTCATGAGTTTGCTCGCTTTTATATTTTATATATATATATATGACTTATATTTTTCTTATGTAATATTAGTGTTTTGGATTAATTTTAAATTATATTATGAAAATTATTTTATTTTGTAATTTATTTTGTAATTATTTTTATAAATTATTTTTTAAATATTTGATTGCGAGTTGGCTCATTTAATTCATGATCTAAATGATCTGAGTTCGAGTTTACATATTGAAACTCATATAATAAATGAGTTGAGCTGAGTTAGCTCATGAAATATCCGAGCTCACTGCAAGCTGAGCTGAGTTGAGCGAGTTAGCTCGTGAGTTGGCTCAGCTCAGCTTGATTTTTCATGAGCATGATCTTTGTTTTTTAGGCTCATTTAATAAATAAGCTTAATGATTGAGTTTAAATTAAATCACGAGTTATATGAAAGATCTTTAATGGTCATGAGCTAACTCATGAGCTTAGTCGTTTTTATACTTAATATATATATATATATATATGACTTATATTTTTTTATGTCAGAAAAGATAGTTTCTATATTAATCATATTTATCTTTTAAATTAAAATGCAAAACCAAAAAGTTATAAATATATAAAAATGTAAAAGAATATTTATATCAATCCTCATATAATATATCTTTAGAATTAAAATCTAAAAAAAAAATATTCCTAAGACTCTCACGCCGAATATACTTATGATTTGAATAGATGAAGATTTTGAACATGAATCATCTCAAAAATCTTATGGGAAATATATTTTTAGACTAATTTTAAACTGTATTATGTTTTGGAGTAATTTTAAATAATATTATGAAAATTATTTTATTTTACAATTTATTTTTATAATTTTCATTTTTTATATTTGATCGATAGTTAACTCATTTAACTCATGATCTAGATGATCTGAGTTCGAGTATACATATTGAAGCTCATATAATAGTTGAGCTGAGCTGAGTTAGCTCATGAAATATCCGAGTTCACTGTGAGTTGAGCTGAATTGAGCGAGATAATTCATTTTGACACTCCTACCTAAATCTAACTATCAAAAATAAAATAAATACATATGTCAAATATTTAAATGCAATGTTGTAAAATCAATAACATGTCAAAACATCAGTGAAAATTATTAAATTTCTTATATTATTCTGATTATCGAATTATGATAATTATATATTATTTAATAGTTTATGAATATTAGATTCATATAGTTTATGTAGCTTTCAATACATTAATTTTTTAATTTTAAATGGTTGTGGTAGAAATAATATTTCTTTTTACGAAATTGCATACCTCTCAATATCATAAATTGATTGAATGTCGACAACATATCAAACTATGGGTACAAATGTAGACAATATAGAACATAGGACTTGTAACTTTCAAACATCTATATGTGCAAATCAAGCAAAAGTAACTTAATATGATGGGCTTCTTTGTCATACGTAACCCAGGGTGGTTCAACTAACATTTTAACATTTTATATGCATATTTGGTGAACCAATGTTATCAAATCAAAGCATGAAAGCTCTTTGTACTTGTTTTCATTAGTGTAGCTGATAATTTAATTAGCATGACACGTGAACAACGTGTGGTGTAATGGTCATGTTAAGTCGAAAATTAAGGGTGTCAAATCTAAATCTCGGTTTGAGGTCCGGTCTATACAGGTATAGATCTGGAGGCTTCCTGATTTCTAAACTGGACCAAGAAAAACCCAGTAAATAGTCAGGCTGCACCGAACCGGCCTACACATATATTTCAGAGACTGAAGTCTTCATATAAACCTTGTGGAGTAACTTCCATGTCAACAATATCACTGTACTGGCCACTACATTGTGCTGTGTTGTGAAGATTTGACACAAAACCATAACCCTCCAAGGTGATTAAACTCAAACCGGAGTAATCAATATGTATTTTGGAAAGAAGGTTTACCACTTGATGCCTGTTAGTGATTTGCAAGAGCCAATTCAACTTCTTCTTTCACCTGTTCCAAGGGAGATATTCATATATAAATAGCTAAAGCAATTAGAAAATTCTTGGAGGAAGGTGCTAAATTCATTTAACATGATGCGTACCACTCTGCGGATTAATAGTAGTATGAGTATTTTTGTATCCAATTTAAATTTATCTTCCAACAACTTTGATTAGACAAAATGAAACCTAACTTTAACATCCAGGTCACGAACACAAAGATCAACTAGTCCCCTCAAAAAAACCATTCACAGAAAATCAAACTAAAGAATCCATCACAAGGCCATATATTCATTTGATTGTGCGACTACAAATATATATTGACCTTAAAATTTGGCCACACTTTAAACATTTTTTGTGAAATTTAACGTAGAATAATTGATTTTTACAAAATTTATTTTATGAAAAAGTCTATTACGGTTAAATATACTAAAATATATACAAAAAGTTTTAAGGATGTACGTAGAAGTATTATTAGAGCTGGACCAAGAAATCATAAAGCATGCGGAAAACTGCAATAATGATCCATACAAAAGCATGTTCAAGTTCCCATGATTCATCCTTGTTCTTATTGGCACATGGTATATGAATCAATTAGCTTTCTATAGGTTACAAAAGTAGCCTATGGATAACACTAGTTTATGCCCCAGTCATAAGGTCTTGTCCTATGATTGTCTTTCCAAGTGGAACAAACAAACAAAAGTATGTTAATGTTTGATCTGATAAAAAAAATTTGCCAACTAGAAGATGTGAAATATTTTCAGTTTTTGATCATATTGATTTGTCTGAAACACGTGGAGAGGACCTAGTTGTTTGCTCCATAAAGCAGCGTCTACGAATTGATTTGATTTATATGATTCAGTATACTTTTTATATACATACATAAACATCTGACTTGAAGAACCAAAATAGCAAACAAAGGAAATGAGTTTGTCTTAGTTATTTTATACTATATTTTTAATATCCAAGCATGCAGTCAAGGGGCAAGCACAAACTAGTCTCAAGACTCTCAACTAAACATACTTTTTAAAAATTTAGTTCACAAAGACCTTATCGCATGATCAAACACAAACTTGAATGAACCAGTAATAATACACTGTGCACTAGTGAAGTATAAAAACTGAAAATATACCCAGTAACAGTTTTTCTTTTTGAACTTACCTTACGCAGTAATAGTTTAAGCAATTTTAAACTGAAAATTTGACAATTCATCATAAGTATACACGACTACTACTTGTAGAGACTTTTCACAACTTTAAAAAATTTATATTACCAAAACGATCAATAGTTTATAGTCCACGAGAACACTGCTGTTGAGCTGGGTAGGAGTATTGAGAAGTGCTCACTTTTGTGAGTCGAGTCCAATAGATATTCTTAATCAGGGCCGTCTCATTTTTATTTTGGACCCTGTTCAAAAATAGTATCAAATTATTTAACAATGTAATTAAATAGTTTTAACTAAATTTTGTAGATTTCATATGGGTCACTTGACACCCCTGGATCTAAGGTGGCTCCGCTACTGTCCACTTGTACATGCTATTAAATAGTTTTAACTACAATTTTGGTTTCAGTACTCGGCCTTCCTCTTGTCTGTATTCAATTTGGCAATAAACAGGACTGGTTGATCAAATCTGTTTAATGGATCCTGTTGTATACACGGAATGTTCGTAGAATAGTTCAGAGCTTGTTGTCCTCTGACATCTTCACACGAACTGTCTGGCTTTGACCAAACGATAAAGCACGCACGTTTTATGTTTTAAACTTTTTTATTATTGTGTCTTTCTCTCTCGTCCACACATCTTTCTAGTTTCCAGATCCAATTTACTAGATATATGTTAAATCAGATAGAAGTTGAACTATAGTTAGCTAGTAATTATTTTTTAGAAAATATACTAAATCAAATATTTTTTAAAAATGTGAACAAATCTAAAACATCAGATAAGAAAACCCGATAGAGTACACTTTTGCTTGAAATATAGATCATGACATCATGTGCGCTAATATTAACCTTCAACATATGTACGTATATCACTTTAGAATTGTTGTCTTAACGGGAAACATATTAGCCACTGGAAGTCAACAAGCTTGTGGTCGACCAGTAGACAACTTGGACTTGGAGTTTCTATAATGGCTCAAACGATTTTGCCAATCCACTAATGGCAGCATTATAAACGAGTTTAATAACCTTTGTTATAACAAGTCTGTAGAAATTTTATTAAGTACATAGATATTTAAATAAATCTGTGGCTAGAGAAAAATATATCTAAGTCCGTGGCTACATAAAACATAAACAAAATAAGTCTGTCTGTGATAAAATCATAAATATTCCAAAAATTTATTAAAGGTATTTTCGTTATTATTTTTTTGTTAACAAAGAAAATAAGGGTAAATTAGGTATGAAATACCAACTAATAATTAAAATAAAATTAGAGTTAAATTAACGGATAAATAAGGGTTAAACTAGTTTTATTCTCTATATTATTTGCTTCCACAGGTTAAACCTTAAAACTTGTTTAAGAGAAAATATTTAAAATATTGTTTTTCTAAGAAAAACAAGACTTAAAAGATACTTTCCAACTAGTCAAACTTATTTAAAGAGAAAATCTTGAAACAAATTAAAATTATATGGTCAAAACATATTTGTAACAGAAATTTACTAAAAAGGTAAGATATTATTTGGTAGTTTAAAATAAAAAGATCTTTCACAAAATTATTTTTTATAAATACTACACAATAATGTCTTTGTACTCCACTCATAATCATTTAGATTTAAAAAAATGAAACACCTCATACTTTTTATATTAGTAACTACATACTTTAGGCTACACGAAGCCTGCGAGAAAAATCGTGTTCTACTTCATAACGAACTCGGTCCGGGTAGAATTCTCGAGTTCCATTGTTATTCTCTACACGATGATTTAGGCGTCAAGAACTTAAACTTTAATGCTCCTCCATATGTCATCGAGTTCCATGACGATGTGATTATTAGAACGGCATGGATTTGTTTGTTAAGGCAAGGAGCTAACAAGGAATATTCTTATAAAGTTGAAGTATACAGAGCAGGATATAATTTTATCCCTAAATGTGGCCAGATACGTGTATGGACGGCCAAACTTGATGGGATATACTTTTCAAGAAACCTTGATACACCACCCGTTTTAGCACTACGCTGGAATAAAGCATAATGTAATTCTACTTCTTTCATGAAACTATAAGCTATATCAAAATATTATAATTGTTTTCTTATTACTTAAACATAAAAAAATTATTTTTGAAGCTTTTTTATTATAATAAACCCTTTATCAAAAAGAAAAATCAAAATATTATAATAACATATGACTTTATGTGATATAAATGTTTGTCTGCTAAATCTCTTATGAGGTTTAGAAACGTCTCTCATATCTCTGGTATTGACTCATCCATTCCCGGTGTTTTAGAAACCGTTATCTTATATATTGTCACATCCTTACATTGTCTATACGTGAGCCTGAAAGCCCCCGTGTGTGTAGTACTGAGTACTGGGATCAGTGGACAGCTGAATAATGATATGAGAAAGGTTATATTCAAAGGAATACTTGACTACTGGTTTGGTAAGCTTGAAACCAATTCAAGTTTTTACTTCATACTATATTGATAAGAATGATAGCATCATGCACTTGGAAACTTAGATTCCGATTTTTAAAACTTTATTCTCGATATCGTGGAAAGATTAACTAAACTTTCGAAAATTAATTAAATTATTTAAAATTTTATAATATGGTGAATAAAAAAACAAATATTTATTTACATAACTGGATAAAAATTTAAGAAATAAATTATATATATTTTTTAAAAATTGATATATTATTTAATTTATTAACAAAAATAATAAATATGAATAACTAAACTAATTATTATAATAAAATACAAATTAAATTTAATTAAAACTTTATTTTATTATAATTATCTATATGATTTTCAATTAATTAATATTTATAAATTAAAATAATTATTCATAAATAATTATTATTTTAAATAAATTAATATTAGTTAGTTTAACATGTTTAAATATTATTATACTTTCACGCTAAAAAGTTATAGTGGTTAAAGTTGGTGTTACCCTTAATGAATAACCTAAGTTTCTAAGTACATGATGTTTTCACTCTTATCAATAAAGAATGAAGTAAAAAGTCGAACTCGTGTCAAGCTTACCAAACCAGTGGTCGAGTAATCCTTGGATTATACCTTTCTCATATCATTATTTCAGCTCTCCACTAAACCCTGTACACATTATCAGAATCATGTATAGACAATGTGGGGATGTGACCATAAGATAACGGTTGCTAAAACATCAAGAATGGATATGATAATACCAAAACTATGACACGTTTTTAGAACCTCATCAGAGATTTGAAAGACAAACATATATATCACAAAAACTCAATTGTTAATATAATATTTTTGATATAGCTTACAGTTTTCTGAGAAGATAGAAATACGTTTTTTTTTATTCCGTCGTTTTATTCCAGTATAGTGCTTAAACAGGTGGTGTATCAAGGTTTCTTGATATCCCATCAAGTTTGGCCGTCCATACACGAATCTGGCCACATTTAGGGATAAATCTGTCTCCTGCTTTGTATGCTTGAATTTGATAGAAATATTTCATGTTAGCTCATTGCCTTAACAAACATGTCCATCTTGTTACACGAGGTAATTCATCATGGAATGAGATGATATATGGAAAAGCATTGCAGGCTAAGGTTTGTGTACCTAAATCATCGTCATTGGAACACAATGGAACTGGAGAAGTCTACCAGGACCAAGTTCGTTATGAAGTACGCGATTTTGTTTTGCAAGCTTCATGTAGCCTACAGTATGTAGTAACTAATATAAAAAGTACGAGGTATTTCATTTTTTTTTGTCTAAATGATTATGAGTGGAGTATAAATGCATTAATGTGCAGTATTTATTAAAAGAAATTTGTGTGAAAGGTCTTTCTATTTAAAGTACTAAATAATATCTTACCTTATTAGTAAATTTGTTTTACAAATATGTTCTGACCGTATCTTTTTAAATCTTGTCTTTCTTAGTTTCAAAGATTTTCTCGTAAAACAAGTTTGACAATTTACTAAGAATCTTTTTAAATCTCGTTTTTTAAGAAAACAATGTTATAATATTTTATCTTAAACAAGTTTTAAGATTAACCATGTAGAAGCAACATAAGATATAACCCCCATTGAAGCAAAATCCTATTCTTGTAGAAACGTGAGCCATGGGCTGCCTGAGATTTAGGGGTCCACAGAAAATTTATTTAAGATCTCAACTAATTTTTTTTTTCTTACAAATTTGGGGGTTAAAACTCTAATAAAATGATTTTGTAAACAAAAAATGTTTTGAAGAAGTTTATAAATAATTTCATAATCTTGACAAGTGATTTATAAATCATGTGTGTGCTTTAAAAACATAAAAAAAATCTAATAGTGCCTTATATATAATATGAACGATATATATAATATGAACGAAACATAAACAAACATCATTTAAATGACTTCTCAATTAATATATAAGATGAGATGAGATAATTTTAGTAATTTGTAATTATTTTTAAAAATTTAGTACATACTCGGAACTAAATATTAACTTATCAATACTTACCCATCTATGAGTTTTCGAACAAGGTGTTAACTATCAAACAAGATAAACCTTAAGTGATTATTTAACAATGCAAAAGCATTAGTCTCTCTTTACAGACAAATGGACATTTCGCTTCTAGTATTTAACAACAGAGAAACAATAATCACGTATTATTACATTTCGCGCAAATTGATCATTTACACCCATTGATATCAATCAAACAAAAAAACATTTTTATCAAAAAGGATAAAGAAAAAAGAGCGAAGATAATCAAAAACAAAAACAAAAAAAAAAGCTAGAACTGGGAAGAACAGGCGAAACCCCCGTTTTGTCCTCCTTGAAACTGAGTTCGACTCAACCCAGTCCCTTCAAGCATACGGTTCCACTCACGCGCCTCCCCATTTTCTCCAAACGTACTACCTCCACCGCCTCCTCCTCTCATCACCTGCAAAATCTTCGCCGCATTCTCCTTCACCCGTCCGTTCCCTCTCTCCTCCACTTCCTTCAACACTTCCTCAGCTCCCACCTCACTCGCCAACCCCCTAAACCTCAAATTCCCTTGACAAAGCGTCAACAAAACCGCCACACAATTCTCACGCGCCGCCTCAGAATCTTCTCCACCACCTTCTCTTAGCTTCCCCACCAGAATGGCCACCGCGTTACCCTCCAGCATTGCTCCTTTTCCGTCAGGACACGCCGCAAGGTTACAAAGCACCAAAAGTATCCTACTCGTGGACTCACCGGACCTAACCATCGAAAGCAGAGTCGCCACCGCACCTGCTCTAACCAGCCTAGTCCTGTTACTAGGAACCAAAGATAAGTGATACAACGCAAGAGACGCGTCTTGACGCGCTCTTTCGCTATCCGAAGAACGTAACGCATGGAGGAGAGGCTCCACCGCGCCGAGAACTCCGATCACCATTTTGTTCTCATCCTCCAACGCTAAACTAAACAAAACTCCGGCGACGTGCTCCTGAGCCTCCGTTGTTCCAGATTTAAGCACGTCGATTAATAAGGGAACGAAGCCTGAACGTACGATCTTCACTTTGTTTTGTTTCTCGAGCGAGAGGTTGACTAGAGAAGCTGCCGCGTTTGTCTGAACGAGGTTGTAACGTGAAACAAGAAGTGATCGAAGGAAAGAGAGGATACGGTCTGTACAGAGAGACACACGAAGTTCCTCGCTTGTTCTTGTCATCTTCCTTAGCAGGATCAGACCTTGCTCGTGGTCGAAAATGTCGGCGGTTCTTAGTTTGTTGAAGATCTCTTCTTCTTCCGGCGACATCGGGGAAGAAGAAGAGTAGTCGGAGGAAGAGAATGAGATAGCGTTCGGACTTTCAGCTCCGATATAAACTCCTGATGAAGTAGTGGAGGAAGAAGAGAACATACTAACGGCTCGTGTCGGGTGGTATGGACTCTGCCCGACCGTAACTGACTCAAGTGATGTTGTCGGCGACGGAGACGGCGACACTGAGTTCTTGGAACGTGCTCGTATCGCCTCCATTACAGCATAGTAATCTGAAGGTGAATTCTCAGCCACAGGAGGGAGAATCTCAGGCTCCGGATCACCCAAACCTGAAATTTTGGAGGCTATAAACATTTAATAAAATGGTCAATATTTTTAATATATGTATATAATTTTCCAAAAAAAAAAAAATAGAGACTAAAACTAATGTTTTACTTGGCTGTGTCCCAATCCGGCTCTGGGGATCTATATTCATGCGGGCACGAACCACGTTTTCAACGTAGGCAGAGTCAGGAGGACGAGGATGGTCAACTTTATTCCTGTCGCACCAGCTGAAGATGGTGGACTTCATGGCGAGGTTGGGGATGACGGTGGAGAAATCGGGTCGGGTTCCATCGAGAAGATCCGGTACGTATCCTACGTTACGACAGACTTGAACGGAGAGACGCTCGAAGGTTTGACCAGATGGGACAACTACAGGATCGGACATGAGGAATCCTGTTATGGGACAGAGAAACTCAGGTGGAGTTTCGTTGTGTTTGTGTTGCGGTACAGTTGTAGTGGTGGCGGAAGCTGATCGTTGGTGGAAGGAGAACCATTTCTTCTTAGTTCCACCCATCGCAGAGGAGGACGGTAATGATAATTGCCGATGGGAGACAAGTCAGGCGTGTTACATACTCGGAAAACGAGATAGCAATAATTTTGTAATATAAAGTTTTTGATAAAATAGTTTACAAAAAAAAAAAAAAGTTTTTGATAAAATAATTGTGTTGTTTCTAGTGAGAAAAAGTCGGTATAGGATGTCAAGTAGGCCTACTGAAAATTATCGATCAGATAAAAAAAAACACAGAGAACATGACATCCACTAAGATATGTCTTGTTTTGTTTTGTTTATTTGTTTAACTAACGCCTTGATTGTGTTTAAAGACACTTTTTGAATAACAGACACAAGTTTTTTAATAGTTTTTTTCCTTTATAAAATTTGCTATACTATTTATTAAAGTTTCAAAGAAGGTTATATTAATTTACCATTAATTGAATTAACCATATTGCGAAGCAAAAATTTAAAAAACATCTAAAAGGTTTGATTAACGAAAATAAGTTTTGAATCTCTTGACAAAGAAGAAAGAGCACAAAGAAGTCTTATTTTCCTACATAAGGCAAATACAAAAATTGACGAAGTTTGTGTTGTATTTACAGAATGCTATTTTATCATAACACCAAATCTTACAAAAAAAAATCATAACACCAAAAAATACAAACATAAAAATCATTGAATTAAGAATAACAAAAGAGAGAGAAAAAGTAGAAATAAAATAAAACAAAAGACACATGGTAAATCTCAATACTTATTTTAAGAGAAAATCTTGAAATATTAATTTCTCTAAAAAAACAAGATTTAAAAAAGACACCTAACAACTTGTCAAAATTTATGTTTTTTTTTGGTAAAAACTTTAGTTAGTACTATAAACGAAAAGATTTTACACACACAAAACATATATAAATATACTACACATTATTGCTTTTGTTACTCACATTCGGATCCAAAGAAAAATGAAACACCTCATACTTTTTATGTTACTTATCATTACATGTTTTAGGCCAAATAAAGCTTGCGTAAAAAACCGTGTCTTAATTCAGAACGACCTCGGTGTTGGTAGAAATCTCGAACTCCATTGTTCTTCCAATCACGATGACTTAGGCATACAAACCTTGAATTACAAATCTTCATATATCATCAAATTCCATGAAGAGCTATATAATTCAACAAAATGGAATTGTTCTTTTAGGCAAGGAACTCACCTGGAATATTATTATGACGTTGAAGTATACAACGAGGGAGATAGACTTTTCCCTCGATGTGGTCAGCTGCGTGTATGGACGACCAGACTTGATGGAATATACTTTACAAGAAAACTTAGTATACCATCCGTTTTAGCACTTCGTTGGAAGAAAAAATAATGTATTTTATATCTTTGAAAACTCTAGCCAATATTTATGAAGACTAAGATCTTTTTTGTCACATGATAAGATATATCAAAATATTATAGTAACATATGAGTTTATTTGATATATATATATAAAACGCATGTTAAATCGCTGATGAGGTTCAAGAGTGTCGCAAAGCTCTGGTCTTGTCTTATTTGCTTCCAATAGTTTAGCAATTCTCACAACGTCTATGCATGAGTTTGATAGACTACATTGTGTGTACTGGTTCAGTGGAGGGCTGCGATAACCCCAACAAGTCTGCACTGCTAGATGACAATGGGTCAGTCCGGCTTATAGCATGTGCTTACAATGCACTGGTTTCCTTTTTCTTTTTGGCAAATTTTATGGTCTTAATTTTCTAAAAACTTAGGATCCTAATTTTCAAATATACATTTAACGTAACTATAATTTTAAAACAAGTTTTTTTTTTTTTTAGTACAAGGCTCATTAATTATTTGAGCCGGGGTCTGCCAGGGATGGAAGGACGCAAGATGGTTGTTCTTCGGGGCTGGGCTTTATACACTATTTGCGGAGAAACCTTTTTATCTATAATCCCGATATGAAACAAAGCATAACCCTACCCGTAACCCGCTCTCAAATCAAACGTTTTTGTTCAAGAAGAATAGTTTTAGTTTGCATTTACTTTTTGAGACACGATCCTGTTCTTGATCAATACATAGTAGTTTACAATGTTGTTACATGTTCATATATTTTGAGAGGATAAACTCAGACCATTGGATCTTAGTACTACAAGCAGGAGGCTCGTGGTAAATAATCGAGTTTGAACAGCCTCACGTGCCTACAAGAATAGGACTTTGCTTCAATGGGGTTATTTTTTATTTTGCTTACACATGGTAAATCATAAAAAAAAATTTAAAGATAAAACTTGGTTAATATAAAATCGTATAACATTATTTTCTTAAAAAAACGAGATTTGAAAAGATACTTACCCACTTGTCAAACTTCTTTTAAGAGAAATTCTTGAAACTAAGAAGACAAGATTTAAAAAGATAAGGTCAAAACATATTTGTAAAAGAAATTTACTAATAAGGTAAGATATTATTTAGTAGTTTAAAAAGACCTTCCACATAATTTTTTTAATAAATCCTACACATTAATGCCTCTGTACTCCAATCATTTAGATAAAAAAAATGAAACACCTCGTACTTTTTATATTAGTTACTACATACTTTACACTAAATGAAGCTTGCAAAAAAAAAATTCGTGTTGAACTTCATAACTCGGTCCTGGTAAACTTCTCAAGTTCCATTGTGTTTCGCTCAAAGATAATTTAGGAAATCAAACACTTAGCCTTCAATGCCTCTCCATATATCATCGCATTCCGTGACGAAGTAATTCATGTAACAGCATGGAAATGTTTGTTAAGGCAAGGAGCAAACATGGAATATTTTTATGAAACTGAAGTATACAAAGCAGGAGACAGAATTATTCCCTTATTTGTCACTGAAATTATATTAAGAAGCCCAAAAGGAAACATGTCTTAGCCCAAGTTTAATACAGACTGGCGAAGAGACGCGTTTGTTTTCTGATCTCGAAACATGAAAGAAGAAGATAGAGGCGAAAACAGTAAAGATTGATCGGATATCTGTTACAACTCCGAGAATCTCCTTTCTCTGCGATTTGCAGGTGATTTCTCTAAGGAGCGTTGTGCAATCAGTGAAAACTCTGAGATCAGGGATCTCCAGTTCCACTGCCCTAGAAAGAGCCTACCGAACCACCAGCTACGAGGGTTCCATTTTCGTTGATCAGAGGTGATGATCCCGCGAAAGTCCATGTAAGTCCTTCTCTCTTCCAGACAGAATTATCAATATATGTGGCCAGATACGTGTATGGACGGCCAAACTTAATGGGATATAATTTTCAAGAAACCTTGATACACCACCCGTTTTAGCACTACTTTGGAATAAAGAATAATGTATTTCTATTTTTTTTCAGGAAACTATAAGCTATATCAAAATATTATAGTAATATATGAGTTTATGTGATATAGTATATGTTTGTCTGATAAATTTCTGATGAGGTTCAAGAACGTCTCATAGCTCTGGTATTGTTTTATCCATTCCCGATGTTTTAGCTACTGTTATCTTATGGTCACATCCCCACATCGTCTATACATGAGTCTGATAGACCACCATGTGTGTACTGGGTTCAGTGGAGAGCTGAAATAATGATATGAGAAAGGTTATAATCAAAGGAATAATTGACCACTGGTTTGGTAAGCTTAACACTAATTCGAGTTTTTACTTCATACTTTATACTTTATTGACACAAACATCATGCACTTGAAACTTAGGTTCCAATTAGAAACTCTTTATTCTCAGAAGTATAAAAAAATAATTAAACAATAGAAAAATTAATTAAATTATGTTAAAACTTTAAAATATGCTGAATGAGAAACTTCAAAAATGTTTTTTACAAAATTGGATAAACTTTTAGAAATAAATTATATAAACAAAATTTTAAAACTTGATACATTATTTAATGGGAAATTTTCCAAAAATGATTTAATACTTTATTTTAAAAGCAAAAGTATATTCCAAATTCCATCAAATGCAAAAGTAATCTAAAACGGTAGTGAAATTACAAATATATCTTAATGATCAAACAAAACACTTGTCATCACTTTTACGATTATAACCATGCAAAGTCATTTATAAAATTTATTCAAAAATAGATGAAAAATAAATTGAAATCATGTAATTCTAAATGATGTAAATTAATATTTTCTAAAATTAAATTGGTTTCAACATATTTGAAGGAATAGAGGTTGTAAGTCAAGATTGTCCTTGGTTTAGGGTTTGGTAACGTATTATTGTTTGTACTTTTAGGGTTAGATTTTAGAATCTAAATTCTTTTAAAATAAAATAAATCTGACATATATGTGTTTAATTTTGTATATATTACATATTTTATAAGTTGATATTATGGTTAATGAATTGTTTGTTGTTATTTAATTAGTTATTTGATTTAAAGGTTTAAAAGACTTCTTAGAAATTTTTCTAACATATGATGCATTAGAAAAGTTCTTGGGAAGTCTTACGGGATGAATATTAAATTTAGGATCTAGAAGACTTCTCTAGAAGCTCTGAACCAAAAATATTTATCCTAGTTAGAATTTTGGCCTCCTTATATAATGTTTTTTACACATTCTCTATCTTATTCTCAAATAACTACAACAAAAATATAATGTTTCTCACTCTAAAATTCTCCAACCTCTGTCTAGTCTTTTAAACTCGAAGACAACAAACTTTAAATCAATTTCTCATCTATTTCTCTCATGTCTTTCTTACTACTTTATCTTGTTTTTTGCAGGTTTTTCATTTATGGTTTTCATCTTCCACTACTTTAAATGTAGATCTATAAATTTTAGATATCGATTTTTGTGTGTGTTTATATGTTAGATTTGAAAAACTGTAGATTTAAACTAACATGATTGTTTTATGTATTATTTCAACATAAAAAAATATATTTCTGAAGTTTTTTCTGCTTTGAAGCCATTTTAATGTTTTGGATATGCATGTTTTCAAATTCCGAGGACAATATCGACCTTCAAACTTCATTAGCCGACTTCTTTTTTTGGGTCAACATTAGCAGACTTCTTCAGAAGACCTTTGGAGAAGACTTCTTCAGAAAACTTTTGGAGAAGACTTCTGCAAAAAGACTTCCAGAGAAGTCTACTATGAAAATTACCAAATTTGGTAAGAATTTTTTTCACCAATTATTTTTATGTTTTTGTATGTTACATCAGAATAAAGTTATATATTCAACTTAAGGGCTGAATGATTAAAATGTATTGGTTGTGGGTGTGATTACAGGAGTTTGTGGATGTGGGTGATGCGGTTTCTAGTGTTATTAAACAATTTATACGACTGGTACATCGGTTATAAATTGGTGCCTTTGCAGAAAATTTAGAAAATTTGTGACTGGTTGATTAAGAGATATTGTAGCGGTTCAATAAGAAATTATCAACATTAACACAATAACATTATAAAATATCTAAAACATACTATTGTGATAAAATATAATGATTATCTCTTATATATTATTTGAGAAGCATTACAATATTTTTTAGTAGCCACGTGTCATCCCCAAAATGATTCTTAGAATCCTTAGAGAAATAAGTTGATCTATCTAAATATATTATAAAATTTTTTTCTTAAAGTAACCATGTTGATCAAAAAAAATAAACTAACCATAAATTCATTATTAATGTTCTTCTAATTTACTTAAATAAAAGTTACGGAATTGCCTAATGTGGCTAAAATATATATGACAATTAATGATTTTAAATAATAAATATCTGATAAAATTATTGTATCTTCTATCATATTTTTTAATTATAAACTAATAAAATAAATTAAACAACCATATTAAACATATAATAAAAATTAGATTTTTCCGTTTATGTTATATTTTAAATTTTAAAAAATTACAATAAATTACTAAAACTGTTAAAAGTCTCACATTCAAATTTTGTGATCCACAGTTTAAATATTTTTGTTATGACAAGATTCAAATGATTAAAAAATCATATAAGTAGAAACCATATAAAAATATTTTAATTTATAAAATTACTTTCAGCAATTTTTTTTTGATAGAAGCTTTGAACAAATATTGACAGTTTAATTTTTTAAAAATATAAAATACTAAAACTATTAATCCCACAATAAAAATTTTGTTATCAGCACTTTATAGTTTTTGTTATAAAATATACAAATGATAAAAAAAAGCCATATGAATAGAAAGCATCATTTAATAGATACTAATATAAAATATACTATATATGTATGTAAATATCATTTATATTTAATTATATACTATATCAAATAAAAAAATGTTGTTTGGATTAATAAAATTTATTTATATGTTCGCACCAATTTAAATATAGATGTAATAATTAATGTCCTTTTAATTATTCAATATGTATTTTTATTTCATAATATATAAAATATAAAATGATATATATATATATATATAATGTTCATCCAGCACAAGGTTCGGGTTATAACTTAGTTGACATAGTATAATTAATAAATTATTATATTTATATTTTAATTTTTATTTAGATGAAAATTATAATTTCAAAATTAGTTTTGATGATTTATATTATAACTTTTGAAAGAATATTTTGTTTCGCTTATATATTTATTTATATTTATATACTGTATATTCATATTAATGTTTAAACAATTATAATGAACATTATTTGTTTAAATTTTATATAAAATAAATTGTGATATTACTAGTGAATTTAAATTTAAATATAATAATATATATATAACTATAATCTTTCAATTTTAATATATTTTTAGAAATATTTTTATATTTATTTATCCATCTGCAACCGTCCGCAACTGCGAATGTGAACCAACTTTTCATTTTAAGAGATTTGGAGCGGTTTGAAACGATTATATGTTTTTTGATTGTTGCAAAATGCCAACAACCTTTACCAACCGCAAAAGTTGTGTTTGCGGACAGTAGCGAGAAAACCAATTAGACCATTAATGTGATTATTTTGTTATTATTTTAGTTTTAATTTGTTTTTTCATGGTTATATTATATTAAACTTACTATACTTGTTTTCTTATTATTTAAACATAAAATTTTTTTTTGAAATTTTTCTTTATTTTGAAGTCTTTTTAACATTTTGGAACATGGTTGTTCTTGGGGGCTGGGTTTTGTACATTGTTTGTGGAGGAATATTTATCTATAATCCCGATATGAAACAAAGCATAACCCTACCCGTAACCCGCTCTTAAATCCAACACTTTTGTTCAAGAAGAATATTTTTAGTTTGCATACTTTTTGAGACACGATCCTGTTCGTGATCAATACATAGTCGTCTGTAATATTGTTACATGTTCATATATTTTAAGATGACAAACTCGGAGTATTGGGTCTTAGTACCACAAGCATGGCAAGGAATCGAGTTGGAAAAGTCTCACGGGTCTACAAGGCTACAAGAACAGGACTTTGCATCAATGGCTTTAATAAAATAAATATTTAAAATATTTTTATATTATTTATATATGCTTTTATTCTTTTTGAATTTTAATGATCAATAAAATAGATTTTCAAACTTCATATAATTATGGTTAGTGTGAAAAGTTGAAATAGTGCACGATTAGAAAGTATTGAACAAATTGCAATAATTTAAAAGAAAAGGAACATAATATATAAAAAACAATTCGTATGAGACATGTGTCATCAAACCTTCATGTCACTTATTATAAGAAGATAAAAAGTTAACTTTATATATAGATATTGGTTCCACATGGTAAATCTTAAAACTTTTTTTTAAATCTTAAAACTTGTTTAAGAAAAAATCTTTAAAATATTATTTTTCTAAGAAAAACAAGACTTAAAAAGATACTTATCAACTTGTCAGACTTATTTTAAGAGAGAATCTTGAAACACGATTAAAAATGATATGGTCAAGACATATTTGTGAAAGAAATTAAATAATAAGGTAATATATTATTTAGTAGTTTAAATAAAAAGCCTTTCACAGAATTTTTTATTTATAAATACTACACAACAATGCCTGTGTAGTCCACTCATAATCATTTAGATCAAATGAATCACCTCGTACTTTTTATATTAGTTACTGCATACTTTAAGCCACATGAAGCTTGCGTAAAAAATCGTGTTCTACTTCATAACGAACTCGGTCCTGGTAGACCTCTCGAGTTCCATTGTTATTCCGTAAACAATGATTTAGGCGTCAAGAACTTAAACTTCAATGCTACTCCTTATGTCATCGAGTTCCATGATGATTGGTTTTTGATAACAACATGGGATTGTATGTTAAAGCATGGAGCTAACATGGAATATTTTTATAAAGTTGAAGTATACAGAGCAGGACATAGATTTATTCCTATGTGTGGCCAGATACGTGTATGGACGGCCAAACTTGATGGGATATACTTTTCAAGAAGCCTTGATACACCACCCGTTTTAGCACTACTCTGGAACCTGGGGTAAAGCATAATGTATTTCTTTTTTCAGGAAACTATAAGCTATATCAAAATATTATAATAACATATAAGTTTATGTGATATAATGTTTGTCTGCTAAATCTCTGATGAGGTTCAAGAACGTCTCATAGCTCTGGTATTGTCTTATCCATTTTCAATGTTTTTAACGCTGATTTATTATGATATAATAATTATGAAAAAGATTACATAGACGATTCAACAACCGATAATACTACATGCTATATGAGGATCTACGCCTAACAACATCCGTTGGAATAAAAATAATGTATTTTCTATTTTTATTTAAGAAGAAATTCAAATAAAAAGAGAGAAGAAAGAGAGAGAAATAGAAATAGTTTTGAGATAGTCCAAAAAATAGAAATACCCATATCCTGTATATGTAACTTTCTAATTGGTTTAATTTTCTTTTATATTTCAAATTTAAATATTTAACTTAATTATGTAAATTATTATTATTACATTTATGAGATACTCATTTTGAGATATAAAAGAATGAACATACTTTAAATGGCCACTGGACCTTTTCAATATCAAAAGCTTAAAAGTATCAATCTAACAAATGTAGATTACATAAAATGAAAATATGTAGGCATTTATTAAATTAATAACAAAACTAGGAAACGTAGAAAACTATAAGAAAAATTAAACAAAAACATAAAAACTTACATTGTAATAAAATTTTCAAAAAGGTAATTTTAAAGAAAGAATATGTGCCAGATGTCAAAGTTTGTGTTTATAATTTTTTTTACTTTATTATAAACATAAAATGAAATATAAAAAGAAAGTTAAGTTAAGAATAACAAAACAAAAATGTGTTAAAAATATGGTAAATATATCTTAAAACTTGTTTAAAGAGAGATATTGAAATAAAAATATACATAACAACTTATCAAACTTGTTTTAAGAGAAGATCTTGAAATACATGGTCAACACATATTTGTAAAAAAAACTCTATTAATAAAGTTTAGTCAAAAGAAAACTTTACTAAAAAGTTTAGTCAAGAAAAAAACTTAACTAATAAAGTTTAGTCAAGAAAAATCTTTACTAATAAAGTATAATGGTATTTATTATTTTAACCGAAAAGATCTTCCACAGAAAAAAAAATAATATAAATACTACAAGTTAATATGCCTTTGTTACACCAGTCGTGATCATTTAGATAAAAAGAAAAAAAATGAAACACCTCATACTTTTTATATTAGTTACAGTTACATACTTTAGGTCACAAGAAGCTTGCGTAAAGAACCGTGTTGTGATTCATAACGAACTCGGTCCTGGTAGAAATCTGGAGTACCATTGTTATTCCAACAAGGATGATTTAGGCATCAAAAACATGGCCTTCAATGCTACTCCATATGTGATCGCATTCCATGACGAGATCCCTAATTTAACAACATGGAATTGTTTGTTAAGGCAAGGACCTAACAATAAGTTTGTTTTTGACGTTCAAATGTACAAAGCAGGACCCAGACTTATCCCTCGATGTGGTCAGATACGTATATGGACGGCCAAACTTGATGGGATATACTTTGCAAGACACCTTGATACACCATCCGTTTTAGCACTACGTTGGATTGAAAAATAATGTATTTCTGTTTTCTTCTGCAACTACAAGATATAATAAAAATATTATAATAATAACATATGAACGTATGTGATGTATATGTTTGCCTGCTAAATCTCTGATGAGGTTCAAGAGCATCTCAAAGTTCTGGTCTTCCTCTTATCTGTTTCTGATATTTTAGTAGGATCGATCATGAGTATAGGTCAATGAAACATTGATTTACGGTCTACCAAAATATAAAAAATTATATAAATTCTTAGTAAATTGTTTATAGCCTCAAAATCTAGCAGTTATTTTACGTTAACATTCACATTGTCTATACATAGTCTGATAGGGTGTGTGTCGCAACTTGGCGAGTGTGCACTGCTATGGGAGGACGCAACATGGTCGTTCATTGGGGGCTTGGTTTTCTACACTGCTTGCAGAAAAGCGTCTCTAAAATCCGCAACGAGAGAAAGCCTAACCTTTCTACTTTTCTAGACATGATCCTGTTCTTGATCAAATACATATACATAGTTGTCGGCACTGTTGTGATACGCTCATAATATTTTGAAGGGATAATAGTAAACCGGTCCTAGTGAGTACCGATACAGTAAATCAATAATCAAACCAAAAACAATCAATACAAGAAGGTGCATAAAGCACAAGGCTCTTGTAACCATTAAGGAACAACGACACTAGCGAGATGGCACCAACTCTGAAGATCTATATGATTGGCTTTAGTGCCTCTGCGGTTCCAGATTGGAGTTGTCTCGATGAGCTTGTGAGGGTTAAGCCGCCTCTCCCGCTTGCTTAGCTTCTCTGAGCTTGACAAATAGCTAACTGTATATGCCCTTGCCGAGCCGACATTGTCTAAGGCTCTAAAACTATCTGCGAGTGTTCATGATTAGTCTCGCTGAAAGTTTCTATCTTTCGAATCGGATGAGTATCGATGAAGCTAACCTGAGAGAGAGACGGAGCTCGAGGTGCCGCCGAACGACGGTGAAACCCATTTGTTTCGTGATTTGGGCTTTGTTTCATGGGCTCAACCCGAGTTTGTTCGGGTCGGATTCTGTACCACTGGTTCAACTGGTTTAGCTGTTATTTGGTTTGGTTCGGTTTTGTTTGGCTTGAATTAGTTTAATGTGGTGTAAATTAATTAGACAAGTTGGTACACAGATAGGCCGATTAGTACAATGATATTTTTTTTCTTTTTATTAATCGGAGTAAATGGACGGACCGAAATCCTACTTATCCTTTAGAAAATCAATATTAAGGACTAGTTTTTTTTTTTTTTTTGAAACACATATTAAGGACTAGTTTAACTGCAAATTTTCTAATGAAACATAAAGCATGATTTATTTTCTTTTGGCCAAGTGACAACAACTTCATATCTATCATCATGAATCAGATCCAATCAATGACGAAAAATTTAGTCTTATTACAAGTCAACCCTTACCACGATACTATTGCGTAGTACAATGATTACTTAACTTTTTACCCGTCCTTCATTATTTTTTTCTGGTCTGTGCAAACTGGACCATGTTGCCTAATGTCACGTTTTGTTTCCATAATTTGATACAATTTTATTTAGCACATTAAATTATCTTGTGAGATTATGGTAACTCTTAAAAGCAACAAATGAAACTATATATTAACTACTAACTAGTAGCGACCAGACCTCAACTTGTACGCCAATATATAATCTTACATTCCTGTTGATATGTATTTGGTAGTTCTAACTTATTATATGAACTGTTTATATGTCATATGAATATTTAGCGATAATCCAAGCGTCGACAATTTGCTTACAAGCTAGATCGCTTGTAAACTTTAGTCATATCGAACAAAATTAGAAGAGACTGACAAAGAATGCAAGAGAAATAAAAGACATTAGAATTATCGATCAGAGTTATGGATCTCTATGAAGTAGGCACATAATATAAGTTTTAAAAAACGAGTACGAAGTTTTGCATATGATTATACTGTAGCTATACTATGGTCCCAATATTATGTGTTGATAATTGGTGGATCACATCTTACCGAATGTAGCTACCATATTAAGTCCGACCATCCTCATTGAGAATAAGCCAATAAACGTACTTCTCCTAACTATCATGACAAACTTTTTGTTTTATTGCTATAGGTGTACATACAAGAAAAGTATTTCATAGCAAAAAGAATGAAAGTGCGTGTAGTTTCTCTTTTGCAATTTTTGAATTCAGCTCAATAAATTTTGCACATTTGCTAGTTGTTAGATCAACCCAAAGTGTGATATTTCTTTGTTTTTCTTTTCAATGTAAGACATTATTATCAATATATCATTTGCGACAATGAATCTTATATCTACTTGTTTCAGTATTCTGGATATGGATTTTTATAGAACCAGGGGAGACCCGGAAGCTTAGAAAATATGAGACACAAAATGTTATAAATAGTTAGTATAAGTATATCTAAAGTAAAAAAAAAATCCTTTGGATAGTCATTTTTAATTTATTTTCACAAAATAGCCATCAATGAAGAAAATGTGACAAAATAAGTTTTATTAAAAGATAAAAATATATTTTTATCCTATGATTAACTAATCTATACTTAGAGTTTAGAGTTAATTGGTAGAATATGGGAATAGAGTTTCAAATTTGAAAAAATTTAAAATCAAAATTTTAAATTTTAAATAAAAATGAATTATTTTGATCATTTTATTTCTTGAATGTTATTTTGTGACAAAAACTTTTAAAAAAATATTTGAAAGAATTTTCTTAGTAAAAGCTCCATAATGCAATAACAAATTAAATTAAAGATATTTAACAAATATTATACCCAAAAAAAACTTTGAAAGAAAAATTAGGGTGGGACCCATGCCACACCCTTCCCTTACCAGTGTCTGCCCCCGGATAGAACTAGTTTTGGACTCGGCAGATGGAACTATTTTGTAAGAGATACCGATTTTTGTATCCACTTAGACAGTGTGTAATTGAATATTGATACTATGCTAGGTTTTATAATTTTTCAACTCTAAACTAATTTACAGTGAACAAACTGATACATCCCTTATATATTAAAAGAGAAGCATTGTAATAAATGCATTCACATTATAATAGACACGTGTCAGTCTCACAATGATTTGATAATAAATATGCTAACGCGTTCACACTATAATCATAAATGTGTTCACACTATGTATTTTGTGTTTTTAAATATAAAACTCACATACATGGTTTCAATAAAACTCTGAATTTTTTGGTTCGAATAAAAATAGATAACGAATCAAAAACCAAACTATATATATATTATTTTTTTATTTACGGATAAAGTTGAGCAAAATATTCATAAATTTTGATTCGATTCGTTATCCGTTTTGATTTGAACAAAAAAAATTGGATATATTTGAAACTCTACGAAACAAATCAAATACTAAAATACAATATCCAAAAAAGAAGCAAATCACAAATACGAATATTTTTAGGAACATATATCTAATTCGATATGTTATATGCATATATATACATATATGTAAAGAATTATATATATGTTATATATATTATACTTTATATCATTTTTAAAATATTTTTATGAATTAAATTTATTATATTAGGTACTAGAATTTAAAAGGTTATATAATGTTTTATTTTTGTAATAAAATGTTATTATTAAATTATTTTAAAATTTTATTTTATTTACGAATCAAATCAGATATTCTTTAAAATTATAAAATATTTCGGATATCCGAGTCACCAAATATCTAGGTGGTTAAATATCGAATCGACAATAATGCTTTCAAATACCCAGATATTTGATATGTGCCCATCCCTATTTACGAATATATTTTTATTTCCTTTATATGAAAAATGACTAATGTCAAGATCTTTTTTATTTTAAATTAATTTTAATTTTATCTTTCATATATTATTTTGAACAAAAATGTCATTTAATATTAATTAACAATATCTTTATATATTTTTCAACTATTTTTATATACTTTTTACATAAACATACATGTGCACCTTGATGTGAGCACCTTCTAACTAAGTATTAACCACAACTGAAATATCTAATTTTTTTGAAAGTTGAAATATTTTTTCTTAATGTTTCTTTCACTACCGACCAAATTGTAATGAATTGATTTATCTTAATAATATTCTTTTCTATTTCTTAAACTATTATCTGTTTAAAAACTCTAATATGAAACTATTAGTTCGACATAACGACTATCTAAAATTCATAATATGAAAATAAACAAATAATAACATTTAATCGAATAAACTAAAATGAATATTAATTTAAAATCATAGTTATATTTTAGAAAATTAAAAACAAAAAAAAAGGTAAAACCTAACCAATATCCAGATTAAACAAATTTAATGTTTTTCTATTAAAAATAACGAAACTAATAATCACATCCCGCGCAAGGCGCGGGTTATTACCTAGTATTTATTAATAGATATTATTCAACTCTAAAGAGAAATTACTTTAAAGGCCATTAACTGGATACCAATTTTCAAAAATATCATAGCATTTGGGTTTATAGTTTAGTGATTATTGTTTAGAGTTTAGTATTTATGAGGTGAGATTGAGTTTATAAACTTCTATAAATAATTCTTAAACATTTATAAATGATTTAGGAGTGTTAGTTTAATATTTTTAATCACAAATTTAGGATATTTATAAATAGTCATTTTTAGAAATAAATTTAAAATTAAGTTTGTGGTAAAATTAGAATTCTCCCAACTTTAAACTACTTTTGATAATTTGATCTTACATTGTAAGATATGAATTCGATGATATATTTACCTGAAAAATTATTTTAATATTTCGAAAGATATATAATATAATAATAATTTTAGTTTTAATGGTGCAGCTCTTAAAATGATATATGAATTAAAAGGATATGTTTGATGTTTTTTTATAATATGTGTTAAAAAAAATTAAAATCATACTTTATGAACGGAGATGTGTTAGATTAATACTATACATGGTGTTTACTAATGCATGTGTATATACTTTGATCATTTTTAGTATGTGTTAATATTTTATGAAATGAGAATAAATATATGTATATATACAGTAAGATTAGTCACTGTAAATAATATTTAATGATTATATAACTCGTAATTACTAAATAGAAATGTATAAACGTTTTGAATATAGAGTAGTAGTACTAGTAGCAGAGCCCAACCACAACCAAAACATATATCCACTTTTCTTTTTCTAGAAAGTATAAAAGAGATAGACTTGATCTATTATTATTGAGCCAAAATTATCATCATATGTGTAAAGGGGGTATATAAGCAGTCTACCTCGAAACATATTTGCTATACAAACCATAGGCTACTCAAAGTACGTCAACTCACTTAATAAGTAGTCAAACCCTAACGAGTTTTTACGTGTATAATATAAATATGAATTTTTACTATCTCCATAATGTGAACAAATTCAAATGATAGTTGACTTACAATCATCAAGCTCGTAACTGCAAATATATATAGCCAACTATGAACCCCCTCTAATATCATGCCACGTTCAAAATTCTATCACGTATGATACATATCAAGAGCGTATGGTCCCGTACAAAATGCCTCTTCATAATAATTATAAAATGACTCAATCGACAATAATTTGTAATTCACATAAAAAGTACACTTAGTAACTAAATGTTAAAATACAATTAAATAATACACCGCCCATTATAGTATTGAGCGAATTCGAATTGGCAGATTTCTTACCTTTGAAATCATTGTTGTGATATTCGTTCTACCATCGACATGTGGCAGAGACCTAATTAGAAATTGGGACCACAGAGTAGCAATACGATAAAATATTGCTTTTAAGGTGGGCCCATAACATACCTAACACCTTTTGAGTAATTTGTTCTGTCGTAATGTGCGAAGCATGTCCTGTCCAAGATCGTCGCTTTCCATATCTGGAGAAGGCAAGGTGTTCTGATCTCTACCGTACATGTGTGCATGCTTCCACGTCAATAGATTAGTGGGTAGTGCAATCAAAGAGGATTGTAAAATGTCAATCGCTCGGTGTGCAATGAGTGATGGAATGGTTTCGAAGTTTTAAGAATGTTTAGGTGTTCGAATACGAACGTTGGAAAAGCTCTAGAGCATCGAAGTTTTAGCTTAAGAGTACTAAAAACATATATATGTACATAATTGCAGAGTTTTAAACTTTACGAAAAACATAACCCAAAATACTCCACAAAAATATTTTAGATTGAGTTTTCCGTAAAGTTTAGAACCTCGCAATTATACACATAACAATGTATATATATACACATATATGTATTTTTAGAACTCCTAAATTAAAAATTTCCATTAGAAATGCTTTTAGTGACAAAATCTCTTATTCGGCAACCGAGTTTTTTTTTTCTTTCGGAAAGGGCATTACATACAATAAAGAGTTGATATAGTGGATAACATTTTTAGATCACTTAGTAAAAAATTAAAAGGTTATGAATTCAATTTTGCTAGAAAATGTCTGTTCTTCTGAATATAGTTATAGTTTAACATGATCTGAATTTCGCCATTAGAAGATGTACAAGCTTTTGGATTCCGAATTTAATTTCTAGTCATCCAAAAAGAGAGAAGTTCATATTTCGAGGTAATTTCTGATAATACATAAAGAATTGTCTAGTCCAATTTAGCGATGAAAAAAGCCAAGCCACCTCACATTCATACATTGATTCATAGCCTTCTGAAATGACACACCAGTTAATATTTGCACTTCTTATAGCCCTTGCAATCCCCGTCAAATAGATTAACCAATTTTACCCGAAATAGATTAACCAGTTTTACCCGAAATATATTCAAAGGATATATATTAAGCAACAGTCTTTTCCCATAAGAAAAAAAAACAAAAAAAACTAGACAATTCTCTCGTCTATACTATTAAAAAAGAAACATTCTGAAAAAATCTACTTAAACAAAGTTGTTGGACCTATTCAATAGGATCTTAATATGTCTTATTTTATATTTACCTTAGTTAATCAAAATTATCAATATTGTTAAAATGGAAACTCCAACTGCCATCATCCGATATTTTTGCATCTAACATATCATTTTACACATCGTAATATTTTAAGTGCATTAATATTCACTTCATTACGTGAGGAAAAAGTTAAAACAAATGAATAATATGGAATATACATATTTTCGACCTTATATAACCAAACATATATAAAATCAAAATACTACCCGTCGTGATGAAATTAGTTGGTAGGCTATTTTAAAAAAAAATGTGCGTATGAACTTACAAAATATGTTCAATGGTAGTATGCATATTACCAAATACAAACCAAATCCTTATACCATAAACCATATATTATTTACTCGTTTGACTCTTACCATTTTCATGTATTTTCTTGAATCTATTTATTTGTTCAAATACATATTTTCTAGAGATTTTTTATCATATTTTCTGTATAAATCAAACCCTATACCCTAAACCAAATTTCCATAAACTTTTAAGCTATATATCCTAAACCCTATTTCATATATTTCTAAACTATAATCTGATTTCATATACATGTACTTCATAAGACAAATCAAATAGTTTATTTAGTTTTATGTATTATTATAAAATATATAAAAAGTTTAATAATTTTTTTAAAAGGTGTTATCAGATTTTTCTGAGTTTTTACCTGAACAAATCGAATATTTTATTTAGTTTTATGTATTATTATAAAATACATGAGAAGTTTAGTCCATTTAAAAAGTGTTTTAATGTTTTTATGGGCTTTAATCTGGACAACATGTGTCGGTTCATATGTTGATGGGAGTTTTTGAATTTTATCTGATTTTTAATTTATAGGTTTTCATTAAATCTAAATTTGGTGGAAACATATCAGTTGGTTTTTAATGTTTGGTTTTAGAAATTTTGGAACTGTTCATGTATTTACAAAGTTCAGTTTGGTTTTAGTTGGGTTATTAAGGTTTTGCTTTGGTTCGGTAACATAGTTTGAATCCGGCTAATATCTCAAAAATGGGCCCAATTCTGTTCCGGCTTAATTTTGTTTTTCAAGTAATTTCAGGTTTGTAGATAAAAATTGCTAGATAATTTAGAGTTTTCAGTTTAAATATCGGGTAATTCGGTTTGTTCGAATAAAAATATCAGATAATCTGGATAATTTTGAAATATTATGAATAAAATTTTGGGTTATTAAGCTTTACAGGTAATTTGGTTTATAAATTGTAATTTTAGGATATTTGGTTATTTAGAAATTAAATATAATTTATTATTTGTAGGTATATAATTTGTACTTTAAAATTCAGGCATCCATTTGATTTTCTATTCGGTTTCAGTTATTCGGCTCCCCATATATATAATCAATACGGTTATTTATAAAATTCATTTCATTTTGGGTTTTGTGTGTGTTTCAGTTTGATATGGTTCGGTTCACAATTCCACATAAATGTGTTTAGAATTTTACACGATTTTATATAGAAATTCATATTAAAAAATTATTTAATTTTGAAAACAAATAAAAACAAACCCGCGCTTTTTAAACGCGGATCAAAATCTAGTTTTAATTAAGTACCCAGAAAACTATAAAATTCTCACCTATGAGTTAATTTCTAGTTTCTTATAGAGAATAGATGGGTTATTAATACTTTACCGTATCCATATATTTGAAAACTAATTCAAAATCTATCCTAACTAGTCTGGATCATTGCATAGATTCTTCCTTACAATTCGTTCATACCTATAATATTATGATTTTGTTTAAAAATATATAAATGGACAACATGCAATTGACGACTTACGTGGTCGATCTTCACAAGCCGACATCGAAACTCTGAAAATGATGGTTTCTAATACCCTAAGGAAACGGACAACATATACTTTAGAAGACAGTCCAGACATGTTAAGTCAAAATGTTTGGGTTGATTAAAAGATTTAGTAGATCAGATTATATACGATTCGTTGAGTTTGTTCTTAAAATTAAATAAGTTTATGTTGGCAGAGGCTTAGTGTCATAGCTAAACCCAATAGTTAGAAACCCATGTGTATTGAGATTCTAGTCATACACGCACAATAATTTTTTGTTATCAAACATGCACAACAATCTTTTTACTAAAAGTTCTACAAAAAGTCTTACTAATAATTATTCAATGAGGTATCGTAAGCTATGTAACATACAATTTAATGTAACATAAAATTTTACGTAACATAAATTAAGTAAATATATTATTTATTTATATTCATGAAAACATTCTATTTGCATTTCAAAATTGCCAAAAATACGAAGCTATTAATGATTTTGACTTATGCAATCTTAAAACAGGATATCGATGCACTACAAGAAAACAGGGGGATTCTGATGGCCGAAATCGTCAGAAATTCGTCGGAATAGACCGATCCTGACGAATTTCTGACGAACCAATCCGTCGGTATAATTTCGTCGGAAAAAAAAGATTCGTCGGAATTTCGTCAGACCTTCCGACGACTTTCTGACGAATACCGAGAAACGTCATTCTGACGAACTTCCGACGATATTCCGATGCGGACACACGAGACCAGAGTTCATCGGAAAAACTATATACCGAAGGAGCACGTTCCTCGGACTATACCGACGAACCGAGTCCTCGGAAAATACCGACGGACTATGGTTCGTCGGAATTTTCCGAGGAACCTTCTCCGTCGGTATTTTCCGACGACTTCGTTCGTCGGTATATTCCGACGCCCTCAATTCGTCGGAATATATCAATTTTAAATACGAATTAATTTTGCATTTTTATATATTTTTTATATTAAAAATTAATTAATAAATAAATAAAATCTGAAATTTAAAACTAATAATATTATAGAATTTAAATTCATACAAACCGAAATAGAAAAAAAAACATTCAGAAAGTTAAAAATTCATACAAACCGAAATAGAAAAAAAACATTCAGAAAGTTTTAAAAAGCAGAAAAAACTAAGAACTCGAAGACATCAAACGATCTAGCTTCTGCATTATCTCGGCGCTGAACTTCTTCTGGAGCGGGGATATATGCGGGAACCGAGTTTTGTTCATGAGACGATCCCTATGCACGGGAACTGCTCACCAAACTACGTCGAAGACGGGCTGCGGGGCGGGGTACATCCTCAGACCTAAAAAAAAAATTAATACATCAAAAATCTTTTCAAATCATTTCTATTTTTAATGTTTTCATTTATATATTTACAAAAGGTTTTATAAACGTTTTAAAAAAAACTATTAAACCTTTTATTATACATAGTTTATTACAGGAAACTTATAAAAATTTATAAAAATTTTAAAATTTTTTATTATACATGATTTATATATATATATGTATACAAAATTATAAAATTTTTATAAATATAGAAAAATGTTGTTAAATATTTTTAAAATTTTTAAAAAACATTTTATTATACATAGTTTATTACTGGAAACTTGAAAAACGTTTTTAAAAATAAAAAAACGTTTTAAAAATAGTAAAACGTTTTGAATTTTAACAAACACACAAAATTATTCCAAGAAAAACTAAAACAACAATCCAAACAACAATTCTAACTTATATATCCTAAACTATCCATTCAATCCTAAAATTTTCAATCAAACAACCTAAAATCCGAGATCTAACTTCCAAAACCCTAAAAAAATGAGATAAAACAAGGTTGGGATGATTCTTACATGATTTGGGGTTTGGGGAAGAGATATGAGGGTGAGAAGAGGATTCGCCGGTGATAGGAGCTCGAGAATGGTCGGAATCACCGTGAAAGGGAGAGAAATCGCGGAGAGGATTGAGACAGAGGCGGAGGCGGAAATAACGAAGAAGGAAGAAGAAGGGTAATTATATTTAATGTTTCCGACGGACACAGGTTCGTCAGTATTCCGTCGGGATAATTAAATATATACCAATTGGCGGTTCGCGAAAATTTTCACGCGGTTTGGTTTTCCCGGGTAAATTGAAATTCCGACGGAATTGGTGTCCGTCAGTAGATTCCGACGGAATACTGACGACTTTTTCTGACCGAATTCCGACGACTTAGTGTTTAGGGGTTGATTACAAGTTTCTAAATGCAAAATCCAAATCTTTGATAATATATATAGTATTTGCATAAAGATTTAACAATAAAAATGTTTTTATAACACGATTTTACACAACAACATTTTTTGTAGTGTAAGATTAGATGAATATGATTGTATAAGTATATGAGTGTTAAGATGAGATGTTATGAAAACAATGATATGCATACATAAATATTTTAATGAGTTGTTATATTTGAACGGTTGTGATCTAATACTATACTAAACACTTATTATGTGTTATTTTCATAGTTTTGGCATCTAAATTTATAGATTTTTATGTTTAAAATTTTTTAGAAACACATGTCCTCGGTAATTCGTCGGAATATACCGACGACATTCCGACGAACTTGTGTAGTTCGTCGGAATATCGTCGGTAAATTCTGACGAATTACCGAGGACATTTCCAAACTTCAATGGAACCCTTTGTCGTCGCTATGTCGTCGGTATTTTGCGAGGGATTTCCGACGGAAACATGGTTCGTCGGAAATTCGTCAGAAAATTCCGACGGAATACCGACGACGGTAACATTTGTAGTGTAAGATTAGATGAATATGATTGTATAAGTATATGAGTGTTAAGATGAGATGTTATGAAAACAATGATATGCATACATAAATATTTTAATGAGTTGTTATATTTGAACGGTTGTGATCTAATACTATACTAAACACTTATTATGTGTTATTTTCATAGTTTTGGCATCTAAATTTATAGATTTTTATGTTTAAAATTTTTTAGAAACACATGTCCTCGGTAATTCGTCGGAATATACCGACGACATTCCGACGAACTTGTGTAGTTCGTCGGAATATCGTCGGTAAATTCTGACGAATTACCGAGGACATTTCCAAACTTCAATGGAACCCTTTGTCGTCGCTATGTCGTCGGTATTTTGCGAGGGATTTCCGACGGAAACATGGTTCGTCGGAAATTCGTCAGAAAATTCCGACGGAATACCGACGACGGTAACATTTGTAGTGTAAGATTAGATGAATATGATTGTATAAGTATATGAGTGTTAAGATGAGATGTTATGAAAACAATGATATGCATACATAAATATTTTAATGAGTTGTTATATTTGAACGGTTGTGATCTAATACTATACTAAACACTTATTATGTGTTATTTTCATAGTTTTGGCATCTAAATTTATAGATTTTTATGTTTAAATTTTTTTAGAAACACATGTCCTCGGTAATTCGTCGGAATATACCGACGACATTCCGACGAACTTGTGTAGTTCGTCGGAATATCGTCGGTAAATTCTGACGAATTACCGAGGACATTTCCAAACTTCAATGGAACCCTTTGTCGTCGCTATGTCGTCGGTATTTTGCGAGGGATTTCCGACGGAAACATGGTTCGTCGGAAATTCGTCAGAAAATTCCGACGGAATACCGACGACGGTAACATTTGTAGTGTAAGATTAGATGAATATGATTGTATAAGTATATGAGTGTTAAGATGAGATGTTATGAAAACAATGATATGCATACATAAATATTTTAATGAGTTGTTATATTTGAACGGTTGTGATCTAATACTATACTAAACACTTATTATGTGTTATTTTCATAGTTTTGGCATCTAAATTTATAGATTTTTATGTTTAAATTTTTTTAGAAACACATGTCCTCGGTAATTCGTCGGAATATACCGACGACATTCCGACGAACTTGTGTAGTTCGTCGGAATATCGTCGGTAAATTCTGACGAATTACCGAGGACATTTCCAAACTTCAATGGAACCCTTTGTCGTCGCTATGTCGTCGGTATTTTGCGAGGGATTTCCGACGGAAACATGGTTCGTCGGAAATTCGTCAGAAAATTCCGACGGAATACCGACGACGGTAACATTTATATCTCTCAATCGGAATGTCGTCGGAAGTTCGTCGGTATATTCCGACGAATGTCCGACGACTACAACGGTTATATGTTTTATCAGAATGTCGTCGAAAAGTCGTCGGAATATTCCGACGAGCCATTTTTCCTCTGAAATTCGTCGGAAATGGCCGACGGAATTCCGACGACTTCAAATTTTTTGTTTTCGTCGGAAATTGGTCGGAAATCCGTCACAAACGTCCGACGAATTTTAATCCGTCGGAACCTCCGTCGGAATTCGGCGTTTTTTCTTGTAGTGATGCCGTTTAAAAATCAGAGGATACAAGTTGGATTGAAAGTTTAATACTTTCTTAGATTTGTGTATGTCTTACACTTTGAACCGGTCAAAAATAATTATGGTTGTGTAATTAATGACGACTAGAAAAAGTTCTCTAGCTCTCAAAATAGGCGGTGGTATGTAGAAGCATTATTTTTGCTAAAGTAAAAATATCCTTGTGACATTCTAATTAGTTGTCTATCTATTCTATTATTTATGAATTGATTTGGCTTATTTATCACATTCTCCATAATTTTAGTTAATTTGCTTATTTGTCATATTTTCCATGATTTTAAGATAAATCATTAGTTTAATTAATATTATTATTAATTTTTTAATATTTTGATATCTATATATTTATCATGATATTTAAAATCATGATAAACATGAACCTATTTTACCGATATATATACTAATATTTTCTAAAAAATATTTTAATATATAATAAACATGATATTTACGACATTTAATTAATAAAAGATATTAATAATATATACCGATAATATCATCATTACTTTTCTCTTATTTATAATTTTAATGACTAATATTATAGCCAATTTCTCTGATTTTTTTACTGAAAATATTGATCAAATACATATTATTATAAAATTTATATATAAATATATTAATATATCTGAATTAAAATTTAAAATTTCTATCTAATTCAATTATTATTATCTTATAAAAAATAGAATTAAAAATTGTTAGATGTACAGATATATTAATCCGCACAAAGTGCGGGACATCAACTAGTTAACTTATTATATAAACATAACATATTTCTCAATCCTTTATACTTACTATTTTTAAAAATTAATGCCTCGGATATATATACTCTTGAAGACCTATGATTTTTACTAAATCAAATTATCAATCACCGTTAATTATACGATATGGGTCCAATACTTTATGTTATTGTTCACTTTTAAATGAAACTTTCCTGATATTTCTCTTTGGATGCTGGCACGTGTAGTTACAGTCACATTCAACCCTTAAATTTTGGGCTAATTTAAAACCCTAAGTTATATTTTAAACCCTAAGGTAACCTACCAATTATTTAGCTAGAACAGCGTATTAAATGAGATACGATCCAAAGTTTGTCTGCATCCAAAAGACGACCCTAGTCGTTGACTTGTTTACCCATATTAATCTTCTGGAAACTATAGGAAACATCGCAGGATTTCAAGCAAACTGATTGTAGAAAAAACAAACAAATATCAACACAAATTTCAAGCTCGAAAAAAAAAGTTTCCATGCTCGAAGATGAAGTGACTAACGTATTACCGTTGGTCGACTAGTTTATTATAAATTAAGTTATGGGCTGATTAAAAAAAAAGTTATGGGCTGATATATATAATAATATTACTGCAAATATAGCTTTCTCATTTTTTTGATACTGTTTTAGATGAATTTTAAATTAAATTCAAACCAAAAAAGTATTTTATAATAACTGCATCAATTTACAGAAAAAAAAAACGAACAAAAAATTGACTTCAAGTAGAAAATATATGTTCTTAGCGCTATGTAGTTTAAGTTGTACACCAAAGACTCAGAACCTCTTTGTAATTAAGCTTCCATGGACTGGGTTGAGATACGATGGTTGCATATCTCCTTCACATATTGTATGTAGACTCATCTATTTTTCTTCAGTCATATTCAGACTTTTATCACGGTGTCTTTTTTTCTGCAATGTGATTGCACTATATGTGCTCATACTTGCATTAGTTGTATTCTGAAATTAATTTATTCCTTTGTATCCGTTATACTATACATAGTTAAGTCAGTACTGTTTTTCCTTATATTAATAGTCTCAAAAGTTCATAATGCACCTTTTCATCGGTAATAAATTATCTTTTTACTTAACTTTAATTTTATTTACAACGAAAACGTAATGTTATGTCCTTGATCGTGTGTAATTATTATGTGGTCGTAACTTAGAAAATTGTTTATTTTAACGGGAATTCTAATAATTTCAGTTAGCAATACAAAAAAAAACTCTTAAAATTTCCACTAGTTTATTAATTACTACATGTAAAAGATATTCGATAACATATGCCTCTATAGTTAATACAGCTCTACAAATAATTAATATTGATGAATAAAGTAGTATATAAGTAGGCATCTATGTGGCATATAGTCAAAGTAAACTTAATATGTGAACCCCGAAGATGAGTAAATTAAAAGGTATGGGCGTTGCATCCCAAAGAACGTGGTATTTATGGAATTTTTCAACCAAATTGCTTTTCTTTATTTTTGTGGAATCATAACTTCATAGCTTAGTACTAAAGTGCATACATATCATATATATGTGAATATAGTTTTCTATTCATTTTAGAAGCTCAATGCACGTCGGAAGAAATAATAATTTTAGAAGCTCAATGCACGCAGCCACGACGTGCTCCAACATTCCCCTTGTTTCTTGTAGATATTTGGATTCAACAAAATATTTTTTCTTAGTTTTGCCTTTGCTCAGTAATTTATTTTCTAATGAATTAGCCAATATATTTCCTAGCGAGAATTTCCAATATCTTTTTAATGAGAATTTACACACATCTTATACTAACAAAAAAAATCATAAATATATATTACCCCCATAGAGCATCTCCAAAAAAAAACTCTATCTTGAAGTTTCCAAACTCTATATTTGAAGTTTAAATATGCTTTTGGAGAAAAGCAAAACTTTAAACTCAACTTCAAAACTATTTATATTTTATAATATGGTCGTTTTATTTTTCATAACTAATTTGAATTCATAAAACTTTTGTAAATAACGAGCACATATATAAACATATTACAACAATATTAATTAATAAAATATTATATTAAATATTAAAATTTAAATAAAAATAACTTAATTAATATTAAACTTCAAACAAAATACCATATTATTTCATAAAATGATTTTTGTAATGCATATATGATATATTAGTGCATTTTAAAGTAAAAATGACTCTCCTATTTTTTTATTTTGTAGATTACGAGCTAAAAGTTGTTAAAATCGGGTAATATTGATACTTGTAAATACATTAGATCGATTACTAGACTGAAGAGTCGGGGGCTTAATCAGTTGGAGGATGTTTGTCTATGGAAGAGGGAAAATGGGGAGTTCAAAGAAGGGTTTGTTACATCCCAAACTTGGAACCTGATTAGATGTAAGTCTCCAACAGTCTTTTGGTCTAAAGGAATTTGGTTTACTGAGGCTACACCAAAATTCTCTTTTATAGCTTGGCTAGCTGCTCATAACAGACTAGCAACGGGTGATAGAATGCTTCGTTGGAACCCACAAGCTATCTCCACCTGTTGGCTGTGTAATACGGATATTGAAACAAGGGATCATCTCTTTTTTGAATGTCCCTATTCTAAAGAAGTTTGGAATGGTACGGTGAGGAGTCTGGCAGGCATGGGAAGGATCCATCAATGGGGCAGTGTAATCCGGTTTATTTCAAATGGGAATCAAGGGAGAAGCATTAATTTTTTGATGAGATACTGCTTTCAAGTGGTGATTTATGCTATCTGGCATGAGAGGAATATCAGGAGAGTAGGAGAACGTCCTCAACCAGCAGCTTGTCTGATTAACCGATTGGACAAAATTGTGAGAAATAGAGTTACTTCACTTCGAAAGACTGTAGGTGGGAAGCATGAGAAGACCATGGAGCTATGGTTTGCAAGGATTTAAATGAGGCAGCTTGTCTTTAGTTGAGAATTTTGTAGTTTGAGTTATGTGATGAGTTTGTAAAGAAAGTAGCAGTGAAACTCTGTACCAAGGTTTTTTTTGAATAAATTTAAAATTCTTTCAAAAAAAAAAAGTAAATACATTAGATCGGAACAAGAAAGTAAAAGAGAAGCATAAAATATTGCTAAAAAATTAATTTATTTTCGATGATATTAATACTCGTGAATATAATCGATAAGAACAAGAAAGAATTGAACGAAAAAGACATCAAAAACAACAACAACAACCATCTTCAGTTACACAAAAAAAAAATGGACAAGATTTGAAAATTTGAAGGTTCCGGATCAAACTTACCTGACTATTAGTGTTGTTGTAATATTTAAATTTGTGTAATATTTATGTCTTCATGTAATTTTTTAAAATCTTTTTGTTAAGTTTTTTGTACATTATTGTTGTCTAAATCTAACTTAAAATATTTTAAATCTTATTTTAAAGTTTAATTTAATTTTATGTGTAAAATTTAAAACCTGTAAACAAAATTTAAAATATTTATGAGATATAATTTTTTTAAAGATTAAAACAATAAACGAGAAAAATATATGTGAATCATAAATGTGATGTGTGATTATAGGGACCAAAATGCAAATAAAAATATGAAACTTCAAATTTGAAGTTTTGAATAGTGAAACTTTAAATATAGAGTTTCACTCCTCAAAAATTCAAATTTGAAGTTTTGAAGTTTCCTTTTGGAGAGCAAAAAATTTCATATTTGAAGTTATATAGTGTCTTTTGGAGATGCTCTAAGTTATGGACTTTAGAGGCGTCGACAATTCAATGGATCTATTCATAAAAGGAGGTGACATTTAATTAGGGCTGCGTGGTGTAAGTTGCTAAAAAATGGAAAACATTGAATATTCTGTAAAAAATATTTAAATTAATTAAATGTATATATGTATATGCACTCTTTTTTGTACGAGGAATCTAAAACAATTTACTGTTACTTTGCAAAAGATTTTTCTCAGTTGGTAAAAATAGTTTTTTGAAACTAGAATAATGGTCAGTCTTTGCAAGCTATTTAAAAGACATAAAAGTCTTGAAGATAAGTTTCAACAACTCAGAGCTCATTCGTATACTACGTACGCAGAATTCAACAGCGACATTCTTGCACGCATTGCAAGGAAGCAATCATCATTTGTTATCCATATGATTACAGAATTGCCCATTGTGATTTACAGAATCTATGTGATTATTTTTATATTGCTGACAAAAAAAAATATATGCACTCTTTTATGCTGGTTACAAGATGTACATCTCATCATGCAAATCTTAGTTTAATGTTAAAACACTTTGGATAGCACCTTTTCTTTATGTCAATTGTAAATTTCAAAAATTATAATTGTATCAGGTAGAGAAACAAACAAACTTTCCTTTTTCCTATTTCTTCTTGTGCAATATCACATTAAAAAAAGTTCTATATCAAAAACTATATTTCCTTCTAAATTAAATACTTCGCGCTAAAATATTAGAAATGTAATTTCAATATATTAATCTTTTTATCATATGTTGGATTATATTGAAAACATAAATTTTTTTATATATGCCGGAAAGAAACACATTTTTCTGGAACCATAAGTCGGCGAAAAATACAATTCATATAAAACTACATAGATATGAAAAAATCGAAATGATAGATTACTAAAACATAAGCTGAGAAAAATGGGCCAGTCTTCAAATTACGGATAAAAATAAGTCAAGAATTCTTGTTTGTAGACTTGAAATGATTTTCTATCCAAATAACCATTTTGGCAGAGACCTCAAAGCTTGCACAACATTAAGATGGTACTTCCATTGGATCCAGTCACATCGTAACACAACTAAAATCATTTGGATCTTCACATGAGAACCAGAAATAACATTCTTGTCACGAACCAAAGCAGAGACTCTCCGTAATCGTTCATCCATATCCGACAAAACCAATGAGATATAGGATAGGACCAGAATTGAATCCGTAAGAGCATCGGAATCTCAATACGTCAATAACCGAAATGATACGCATAATCGTAACCACATACCTGAACCAGAAATTACTGCCACCACAAACCAGATATAGTTTCAGCAGTGGAAATTCAGAAATATACTCCATCTGTTTCATATTAAGTGTCGTTTTAGAGAAAAAAATTGTTACAAAATAAGTGTCGTTTTCGGTTTTCAATGAAAAATTTATTAATTTTATTCTGTTATTAATTTTTCTATTGGTTGAAATATGGTTAGGTGTATAGGTAATTGTGTTTTTATATAGAAAACATGCAAAATTAATTGTTTCATTAATCCGTGAGCACAAGTCTAAAACGATACTCCCTCCGTTTTTTTATATAAGTCGTTTTATAGCTATGCACGTAGATTAAGAAAACTATTAATTGCTTATATTTTCTAAACAAAAACATCATTAATTATTTACTTAACCACAATTCAACCAATTGAAAAATAAAAGATATATTACCGTTGGTCATACAACATTAATTACTAATAAATTTTACATAGAAAACCGAAAACGACATATAATTTGAAACAAAAAAATTTCTCTACAACGATTTATATTAAAAGACGGAGGGAGTACTACTTAATATAAAATAGATGGAGTATTTATTAAGCCATAGAACTTAAATTTTGGTAACAAAAGAAGCCCACCCTCTATTATAAGCTATTTATATTTATCTGATCAATAATGAAATTACAAGCAATAACGAAATATTAGACTTTTTCTCTGATTTATTTTGTCTTCTTTCGGTGCCACCTCCTTTATCTCATACTTCAAGCATTTATCAGCACCACACGGTTCTGAATGTACAAACTGAGATATATTCATATACACAGACACATACATACATACATACATACATACATACAAACATACATACATACATGAACATTTAGAATTTTCTAAATCTACGTACGTTGATATGGATATCACATTCATGTATCATGTATGTATGATATAAATATACGCCTAGAAGAGATTTACAACTCAGTGGCTAACAAAAATAACTAGCTCATATTCATCGAAAAAGTATTTCACAGTTAACATAAGTAACTAATTAATCAGTCGAGATTATTATAGGTTGCCATGATCTGTTTTTTGTGTATGTCAATGTTTGAGTTTGGTTATTAAAGTTTAATAATAAATTCTGATATTAATCTTAAGAAAACATATAACTAAACTTTATTACTTTTATCCAAATTTTTTTAAAAAATTACTTAGATGATGTCTAGTACTAGTGTTTTGTATTTTTGTTCCTGTCGTTTTATAGTTCATTTGACCATCTGGAGTATATGCGAAAGTTGTAGATGATAAAAAATGCAAAAAATTATGTAGTTTTTGAGTTTCGAGTTTCAGGCACCGGTCCAAGTATATTACATTTATTTAGTTTTTTTTTTGGCATAAGTAAACGGCAAAACAAATATTTCTGTTTGAAACCGTGTGGAGAGAGATAGGAGGATAGGAGCAGGAGGCTGACTTTGGACTTTGGAGAGAAAGAGAGTAAATGCATTTTGCTGTCCATGTTGACTCTTTGAAAGCAAAGCCAAAGCCAGGCCCCTTCATTATTGTTGCTTTTCTTCCATTAATTTATTAATTACTTACTAATTAGCTCTTCGGCTCTCTCTCTCTCTCTCATCTATCTTTCTCACTTTTCTATAAATATAACCTTCAGCTCTCTCCAATTCTTCAGACAAAACGAAACCCTTGGACTTTCTTTGTCTTAATCCTCAAAACTTTCTGAAACCTTTCTAAAAGAAAACCACGAAGTTTAAGATTTTGTTCTATAAGCTTTATCAAAACCCTTTAAAAGGGATAATTTCTTGCCCTAAGCTAGCTATATATTTTCGTATAGAAAGGACAAATGGGAAGACCACCTTGTTGTGAAAAGACTGGAGTGAAGAAAGGGCCATGGACACCAGAGGAAGACATCATCTTAGTTTCTTATATCCAAGAACATGGTCCTGGAAACTGGAGAGCTGTCCCTACTAACACAGGTTTGTCTTTGTAGTTTCTTGACCACAAACTAGTTTGTTTGTTTAGTTGAACTTTTAATTTACGTTTTTTTTTCATTTTAAAATTTATTTAGAGGTTTAAATTTATATATTCTCTGCCTTGGTTGGTATGAATTAAATACGAGTGTCATAAATAGCCTAAGTTATTTCATCGACTCGTTTGTCCACACATCTCTAGTTACCATTTTATCCGTTTTCCTTGAGTTATTGAGTTGAAATATTTGTTAACTTGGTGTTTTAGGTCTGAGAAGATGTAGCAAGAGCTGCAGATTAAGATGGACTAATTATCTTCGACCCGGTATTAAGCGTGGAAATTTTACTGAGCATGAAGAAAAGATGATTGTTCATCTTCAAGCCCTTTTAGGCAACAGGTACATACATGCACATGATCCATATATGTCCAAAAACTACCTTAGAGTATATAATAGATCTAAATATGTTATTCTCTGTGTATAGATGGGCAGCCATCGCATCATACCTTCCAGAAAGGACAGACAATGATATAAAGAACTATTGGAACACTCATTTGAAGAAGAAACTCAAGAAGATCAATGAATCTGGTGAAGAAGATAATGATGGCTTCACTTCATCACACACTATTTCACAAAAGCAACATCACAGCTCAAACAAAGGTCAATGGGAGAGAAGACTTCAGACAGATATCAACATGGCAAAGCAAGCTCTATGTGAGGCTTTATCTTTAGACAAAAAACCATCATCAAAATTTTCTCCATCATCATCATCATTGTCAATCATACCACAAAACATCCCTAGCTTCTCTTCTTCTTCCTCTACCACCACCACAATCACCACTACTACTCAATGCCTATCAGGGGTATATGCGTCAAGTGCTGAGAATATCGCTCGGTTGCTTCAAGATTTCATGAAAGACACACCAAAATCATTAACTCTAACATCCTCATCATCACCGGTTTCAGAGACCGGACCACTTGTTTCAGCAGCTACCGAAGAAGGCGGAGAAGGGTTTGAACAGTCTTTCTTTAGCTTCAATTCCATGGAAGAAACTCATAATTTGACTCAGGAGACAAGCTTCTTCCATGACCAAGAGAGCAAACCGGTGATAACAATGGAGCAAGACCCTGGTTTGATATCGCAAGGATCTTTATCTTTGTTTGAGAAATGGTTATTTGATGAGAATATGGTTGCCATGTCGTTAGAAGGACAAGAAGCGATGTGCTAGAACTAAATCAAGTGGGATATTTCTAGAATATGAGAGTTAATTAGTTATAAGTATTAACCTATAATATGTATGCTTATAATTGCATTAGGGTTTTAGAGTCTTTAGGAGCTTTTAGCTCTACAACACTCTTTTCCCCTTTTGGTGATATAATCTATTTTTCTTTTTAATTGTATCTTCAGAACGTAACACAAAGGGTGTACGTGTACCCATCTAATTTATTAATGAATGTGTTTTGTACTTTATGGCTCATATATACAAATGTCTTTCACAGTTTCTGGTTATTCAAATCTTCTTATAATGTATATAAGGAATCATTGATATATTGTATAACTTTACACGCACAAAATTCAACCTTTTTTTACACAAAATTCAACTTTCTATATTGATTTCGTTTTCTAATTTTTTACTTCACTAATGGAAATTTTGAGTTTAAACTTTAAAGTAACTTTTTACTTGAAAATCTAATGAACATCATTCTTTACGCAAACCTTAGTGTTTTGTATCTGAACGGAGATACAACAACCTACTATTATCATTTTGTCCTTTCAAATCAATCATAATCCCTGAGACAAAATGTCATTAAATGGTAATATAAAGAATCCACCTACTGGAGTTATTCAAACATTATGACTACATTAAATTTTTTTAATTATATTGTAATTGTGATAATGTTTTGACGACTATCTGATAATGTAGATTTTCAGTTGACATGAATATTATTCAGTTCACCTAAAAATAAACGAATAATATCAATAATAGATTATAGATTTTTTAAATAAATAAAAGAATAATATTCCTTTTTTGAAAAGTACTACAATATCGATTAAGAACAAAATCGATTAATGAAGATTACAGAGATTGTAATAAGATTTCATAAACGATGTTTTTGCTCTTTTCATAAAAGTTATGACTAAGTTTGAGAAGCATTTGGGTATTTTTAAAATCAAAATAAGCAATGTATATCCAGCATCCGACAAATAATGTTCAAACTTAATGTGATAGAAATATAAAATCAAGCAACAAAGACATTAGTTTCATAATTTGTGCTGACATCACTGAGTTACTAGTGTCCAATTTATAACCCACTAGGCTTGTTAATAAATTTTAGTAAATCAAGAGCCGGGAAGAACTTTGTATCTATACTGTAGTATACAACATGCGTACAATAAATGAAGGAGGCAAAAAACTAGTGGTGGAAGGAACTTTGAAAATATACGAATAAGAAACAAGAATTATGTTTTGATAAAAAAAAAGAATTATGTAAAAGAAAAAGAGTATTAAATGCTAACATGTGAAGGGCTTGACTTGTGCCTGTGAACACAGTGAGCAAGCTGGTTATGAGACTTGTGACTTGTGAAGAGTCATGAGTATGCGTTAGCCACCGAAGCATCTCATTTTCGATTATAGTTATTTTCGCACTCTCTCCACTTTAAGGTTAAAGCTTAATCGTTGACTTCTTTGGCTTCCTTATCTCGTACATTAACTTCGTCGATTAAAACCGGACTAGTTGTTTAAAGTCCCTTTATGTGGTATAATAAGCAAAAGCTTTCGGATAAAACTGGACTAATGTTTCAGGATGTGTGTAGATTGAGCTGTGTTGCAGAGTCTAGTAGCATGATGATATTGTTTTGTTTTTTAGGGAAGAAGAATTTTCCTTTAATCTAATGTCAAAATCCTCTATGCTGGCTAAGTGGCTAGGCTTGGGTGCTTTAAACCAAATCCAAAATCTAAGCTGAAACCAAACCCCAAATCTGAAATTTAATAACTGTTATAAAAATTATCCGGACGGAGTATTAGAGTTAGGAATTTTTGCATTAATCCGAACCGAAATCCAAACTATGATCAGAAAATATGTCAAATTAGTTAAATTTATTATTTTTGTACACATGTCAAGGTCATTTAGATATTTTATATTCTCTCTGTTCCCGAAATAAAGATTTTCTAGAGTACTTACGCATATTAAGAAAATAATTAACTTTTTACAATTGAATTTATTATTTATTTTACTATACATTTTCTAATAAATATAAACCAATAATATTCAACAAATTCAAATACTTTCAATTAATATTTTTTAAAAGTATACAACTTTTCAACATTAACTACTAAAAGTACCTTTAAATTTTAAAAAATCTATCATTTTGGAACAAAAAATAAATCTAAAAAATCATACTTTCAGGAACAGAAGGAGTAGTATTTTAGAGATTTCATAGCTTTTTTTTTGTTATTTTGCATTATATTAAACTATTTTAAGTCATTTAACAAATATTTAATTATATATATTTTAGATATTTTTATTCCATTTTATTAGTTATTTAATATAAAATAAATGATTTTGCACATTTATTATAGCTGAATCGAATCCGCAAATCCGTAAAAATGAATCTAAACTAATTCAAAAATTACCACATACAAACTGTTTTTGATGCGGTATGTTTTCCAAGTTGCGAGTCACACGATTTGGATGGAGAGGAATGGTAGAAAGCATGGTACGTATGTTTTCCAAGTTGCGAGTCACACGATTTGGATGGAGAGGAATGGTAGAAAGCATGGCACGGTTCAGAAGCCTCCACTCCATGGATTTTAGTCAAATTCATTGACAAACAAACTCGAAATAGAATCAGTTCTTTACTAGGAAAAGGTGGGAAGCACTTGACCCGAGCAATGGCGGCTTGGTTCGAGACAAGAGAATATAAAATTATCTTTGTTTTCTGCTTTTAAAACATTCAAACTACTCTAGTTTTCACATGCATTAGTTTGTACAAAATGTTGTTTTATTTGAATAAATTTAACATTCTTTCAAAAAAAAAAAAATCTCAATCAAATTAGATTTATGAGCATAGTATAAGAAATCCGAACCAGCCGAACCTAATTCGGACAGCTAACGGGCATGCTTAATGCTGGCATATGAGTGGTTTGACTCCTCTTTTTTCTTTGTTCTTTTTAATTGTAAAGTTTCAGTTTTTCAATAAGATTTTTTTGATTGAGTATATTGGGTTATGCAAGGATTTATCAATTTTCTATGATCAAAGTTGTGATTTTTATAGAAACTATCTCGTCTCTTTTTATTGATTGTTTATAATGACTGTGGATATAAGATTATGTAATGTGTTTAGGTACTTGTAAGAGAGCATCATGTTTCATAGTGGCTTGTGTTTGGAATTACAAACCTTTTTGGGGTCTTAGTGTGGTTAAAATTATAATATTACAGTTTCTAACTCAACTTGTTGGACTGAGTTATGTTTTTGGTTGCTCATTTTTTCAGCACATGGTGTTGCTAGATCTGATCAAGAAGGAAGGGGCATTCTGAGCCTGACGCGAAGATTGGGGGGGGGGAGAGATCAAAGCTTTCCAAGTGAGAACACACCCGATGTGGAAAAGCAGGTGCTTCTTTCTTGTTAGGGAAGATGATTCTGCTGATGATTTTAGCTACAGGAAGTGCGTTGATCATATCCTCCCGTTGCCTGAAAACATGATGACTCCTGGTTATAACGGACATGGTGGTGGTGGTGGAAGGAGAGGCGGTCGTGGTGGTGGTAGAGGCGAACTTTATTACTGATCTTTATTGCTGATCTTTTCGGAACTTTCACGTCCGTTGCTTAACGGTTATTAAGGTATGATCTTGTTGAATGCTACTATTGTTTCGTCGGAAAATCATTGTCAGTTCACATCATCAAATGGTCTCTATGTACAAACCAAGGATCATTAGCTTTCTCACAAATGCATATTGTTTAGTAAACATCGTTCAAGTTTTCTCGAGAATTTAACAAAACAATATGATCAAATCCTTTGATAGATGAAAATGAAGGCTGGATAAAACAAAATCTCCTTTAACTAAGAAAACACAGGAGCTAAGTTCCACTACAACAAAACATTGGTTAACACCAGTTCAACCCCAAGAGACAAGAAGTGTAAGAGATTGTCTTTTGCAGAAAAAAAAAAGGAAATCTAAGAGTCGGCGATGGTGACCTCGACCTCAACACCAGGTTCAATGGTGATGGAAGTGATTTGCTTCACCACATCAGGAGAGCTGAAGAGATCAATCACTCGCTTGTGAACCCTCAATTCGAATCTGTCCCACGTGTTGGTTCCTATTAAAAAAATAAAAAAATAGTGTTGAAGTTTCTTAGTAAAGGAGATTAGGCTTAATCACGCATGTTTTAAGTCTAACCATACTAATGATAGATCTAGGAATTGTATATACCTTCACCACAAGGAGCTTTACGGGTAGTGATCTTAAGAACCTTGGTGGGCATTCTCACTGGTCCCTTAGTTCTGAGTCTCTTGTCTTTTGCTCCACGAACCAAATCAGCACACACTACACCACCAAACAACAATAAGGACATCAAACACACTACTTCACTGTTCAATCACTTATGGTTTAGTTTATTCGAATTAAACTAAACACTAAACCCTTTTATATTGATTCATCTACAAGGTTTCTTAAAATAGTATGAACCCTACTATTTTAAGATCATCAAGGCGGTAGTTGCTAAAATGAGACGATTAAGATCAAGAAAATCAAAAGGAAGAGATTTTAAAACACACCTTTCTCAAGGTTCTTGACGTTCTTGGAGGAGAGAGTGATCCTGATCTTGTGAATCTGCTCGAGTGGCTCTTCCAAACCAGCCTTCGTGGGCTTCATTGCAGCATACGCCATGTTTTCAAAATTCAAAAGTGAAAGAAACCTGCGAGACGACAACGACGAAGGCGGCGATGAAAGCTACGAAAATAACTTTTAACCTTTAAATATTAAAGACTTTAGAACAAAAACCCTAAATGTGTAATGGGTTTGTGAGGCCCAATCATTCAAAGTGTTTTAGATGGGCTTAGTGAAATTACGTTAGGCCTTTTAACTGAGCCCTTTTGTGGCTGGCAATAATTAATTAGCCTCTTTATTTTATTTATTTTTTTGTAACGAACATAATTAATTAGCCTTCTTTGAGACTCTTGACTGTTATGAAGAGAGAAAAATAACGGGTGTGTCTGTGTATTAGACACATCTCTCAAGTCTTGTCTATTGCGTCTTCTTTAGTGTGTTGTGTTTTAGCAGTTCATGTGTTATCACTTTGTGTTCCCAAACTTGTAGTCTCAGTTTTATCAGATTGCATATGTTTTGATTCTGCTTGTGTCATTATTCTTACAATCTTATAAAAAACGTTGTGTTTATATATTTTATAAACTAGAGAGTTACACCGGTTGACACAAAAGTAACATAATAAATAAATAAAAACAGTTTGGTATAAAATATAATTAACAGGCATGATGACCCTCAATTAATTAATTATATATATCATATATGCCTTCCGATTTACACACATGTTTTACGTGTGTGTATTTTGAGCCCAAGAGAAAGATGGTTTCTCTTCAGAGAGATGATTATATGTTTCATTCGAAACATTATTAGATGGAGGATCTTGGTTAACTTCTTCCTCTTCTTGGCTCAAGATTAGCTGAGAAGCAACAAGCTTGTCAAGAGTTTGCCAGTCCATAAGTTGATCATTATGATCATCATTGGGTAGTTCTGGTTGATGATGATGATTAGTATTTGTGTTCATCATGATCATATGATCATCATCATTAGTAATAATATGACCATGATCACCTTCATCATCTCGTTGCATTAATGCGCTTGGTGCTTCGTGGATATTGCTTAGTACAACACCATAATGGTTATTATCATTATCATGTAATGATGATGAAGAGCCTTGAAACATTATTGGACTCTCTAGATCAGGAAAATGGTAGTAATTACCATTAGCAACATCCATTTGCTGCCTGAACCAATTAGAGTCTTGCCCTGATGATGATCCCATCATTGTTCGTGGATTGTTGTTATTTATAGTTGTTAGTTTCTTCTTGAAAGCGCGACAAACTACCCATTCTTCCTCATGAGGTGGTCCATTTTCATCGGTTTCAAGACGATATTCATGCATTATCCAATCGGACTTTTGACCATTTGGGGCACGGCCTTTGTAAAACACAAGTGTTTTCCTCATTCCTACAAGCTCTTGCTTCGAGTATATGGCCTTGTCTCGACCTGTTGTTTTCCAAAATCCCGAGCCTGTTGCTCTATTTGTCCGTGTCCCTGTTGGATACTTCTTGTCCTTGTAGCTAAAGAAATACCATTCCCTCTCTTCTCCTGTCCCTCTTCCACATAACTCTGCATATTAAAAAAGACATTACCGAATGTAATAAAACGTGAATTAATATCTAACATATAAAGAACACGAGGCAATGCAATGCATATATATTATCAATTAATTATATGAATTAGAAACATCTGAACCTTAACAACTAGTATGTTACCATGCAAGGACACACATACCTTGGATGTCCCATGGCTCGATTTTGTAGAGATCAACATCTTTGATAACATCAACTTGCATTCCAGGGAATGCAACTTTGTTCTTAAGATAATAGTCTACGAGTTCTTCATCGGTCGGATGGAATCGATAGCCGGGAGGAATGTGTGAGAGACTCTCCATTTGATCTTTTTCTTTCTGCAATGTGGCAATTTGTAACATATACTTTATTCATCATCGGTAAAGATTTGCATGTAACTAAAGTAAGTATTCAAATAAGTTTACATAGAGATGTATCTTCCTTTTCCACACACGTAAAGATGGGTAAAGTATCATTTCATTATGAAAAAAAATGTTACATTTGATATACTCATAATATCTAGATTGAATTTCCACACATAAATGTTAAAAAGAAAAAAACAAGAATCATAGTATGCATGGTTTCAAACTAGTAGTTAACTTTCCATAATCTTAGTGAATGAAACAATAATTACTTCCTATCTTTTATTTCTTTCCTATTTGACTCTACATTTGATGAAAATGTTACTAAAGGGACGAAAAATAACCATGAACAACATTAAAAATGTCATACGTGAAATATAAGGATCCAAACTTTTCCATTAAAAGGAGGAGAAACCCAATGTAGTTGTCTAAGAAAATAGTTGTACTTTTCTGAAAAAGAAGAAAATAGTTGTACTTATAACTCAAGATCTCGTACGAAGGTTAAACATTTTTGATATACTATATAAAATTTGATCACATCACGAGAGTTATAAATCACAAATGGTTCTCTATACGGAAATAAACTTACTGGAGTCTTCTTCTTATGTGCAAGATGTATCAGAATATTCAATTTTTCCTCCTTTTGGTTCTTCGTAGATTTTAGACAAAAAGACAAAAGCGTCTTGTCTTGTTTATGTTGAGGTCATGAAAGACTTAAGAGTATTCCGATAATGGCGGATTCTCTAGGCTTATATTTACACATATTTATAGGCATATAAATGTAAACAGAGACAAAAACTCTCATGATGCAAAAGGAAATGTCCTCATTTTAATTTATGTGTTTTTCTCTCATACTTTATTAACAAGAATCTATTTGGATTTTGGGGGTCTTTAATTATAACTAAGCTATCACTGTCTTCCTCTTTCTCTACCTGAAGAAGTGTTGCATAAGTTTTCACTTTTTATATGTGATTATAAGGGGGAAAATGTGATTCAAGAAAAAAAACAGTAAGATAAATAAAGAAATTCAGTAATAAAATAACGTGGCTTCACATGAGTGGTTACGTAATAACACAGGGAACATCATCGCGATGAAAAAGCTCGTTATCGCCTTCGGTGCTGGCCCAGTTCGTATACTCATACCACGTTGGTCTTTTAATTCGTGATTTCAATCAACAAAACAAAATTTTCTTTTGTAGCGGTACATCGAATTCAGATGAATCAATACCACGCAACTGAGTCCTCATTCGATGAGGAGAGGTTCTTAGTTTCGCCCAACATAACTATATACAGTGTGCTTGACAAAAACTTAACCGAGTTTTTAATTGTTAAAGACGTTATACACTCATACGTTCAGGGGTTGATAGATTTAATCTCGAATAAAGCAATGATCATAGAAATTACAGGATCATATAGATCATTAGATTTTATGGTGAATTATTATGACCTAATGCTAGACTTTCTCTTGTTTTCTTTTTGATGGCATTTTTTTCTTTTTCTCATATGTCTGTGAAATTTCTATTTATGTAAAAATAAAATAAAAAGGTGGTTCAGCAGTACGCTTTCTATCTTCAACTCTCCACTTACAAACACTATGATTATTCCTGCAATCTCTATATCATTTTAGTATCTTTTTACATATATACATTAACACTTTATCTTCGTGAGTAATACGTGCATATTACACTATATGGATGGCTAACTCATTTACTGGGGTGTATTTTACATTGTACAGTATATATATATAGTAGACACATCCATGCATACTATAAAATAAAAATTGTAGAGCTTAAACGATGAGTTTGAATGATTGGCTCTGTATGAAACATTTCCAGTAATTTTTTCGAGCATAACATTTTGCTCTAGAGAACCATTTCACACGATCAACAAGTACGGTTGATTGTATATTTGTATCCAAAACAAACATTTAGATTATCTCATTGGATGATGAGAGTCAGGAGACCCACAAACCGACTGTACTAATCACATTAATAAGTTTTACATTCAGGAAACTGAAAAAGTGATAATTATATAAACAAAACCATCATATCACACGTTTTGTTTGCCCAAAGCAGCTTGAAGAGCAATCGGTTAAATTGGTTTGATCCTAACCGGTAAAGTCACGCCAAATCATCTTGTAGCTGAAGCCGCTGGGCTGGTCCTACTTGCAAGTATATGATTGGATCTGAGGCCGACGTGGTCCTAGCCACTGTCAAGTCCATGGCCAACGAACTACCTTTCTTTTCCGGTCTAATAAGTGGGCCTTAGTGTAACCTACTATCATTCTATTGGATGATACCTCATATACATGACATGGCACATGTATGGATTTGAATTGTTGCAAGAGTATAATACAACCACTTATTTTATTTTCTCTTTTGGTTCATCATGTCATTTTCTCTTCTCTCTAGTGATAAGTGTAGAAATAAAACAGAGCAAGTTTTGATAGAGACCAGAGCGATAATAATTATATATTGGTTAATGGTTATGATTTTGCAGACAGAGAGGAGTTAGTATATTGTTTGATGAATTCGCGCGTTTGAACAATCGAACGAGTATAAGAAGACCAGAACGGTGGAAAGTAGACTGTTCTCGTTGAATTTTACGTAGAATAAATGCTTGGAAGATTAATTAGTGGCGAGCATTTATAATTACATATTCGAAAGAAAATCAAAAGAAGAAGAGAACAGATGATGAGGTGTGAATTTCTATTATTTCATGATTGGTTGATTGTTGAGTTGCGGAATTCCACCATCAAAATGTATTCATGGTCATATAAGCTTAATTATAAGGGTATGACGACAACAAACATACAAATTAAATCATAGGGACTAGAGTTTGATTTTGTCTTGTTAAAGCAAATCATAATATATTAATATATAATAGAAAATTTAGATCTTCAAGAGTGTGTTAAGAGTAAGACTTAGACATGATTGACCCTTTATTCTAGTGTACTGATTAAACCTTTTCTTGCAATGCAATGTTGGCATGATATTATTGACTTTTATTCAATAATCATATTATTGACATGCAACGAGTAACATAAATGAAGAGCATTATTGCAGCATTTTCGTAACGTTGCTATGTTTTTATTTTGTTTGTAAGCTTTAAACCAATCAAAGTGTCTGTCTTTAGTTACAAGAAAGTAGATGCTAAAATTACCCGTGCACAAGAGTCGTAAATAATACTTCCTCCGTTTTATATTAAATGTCATTTTAGAAAAAAAAATTTGTTACAAAATAAGTATTGTTTTCGATTTTCAATGCAAAATTTATTAATTTTATGCAAAATATATCTTTCTATTGGTTGAAATATGGTTAGATATATAATTAATAATATTTTTTTAAATAAAATGTACAAAATTAATTGTTTTCATAATCCGTGTGCCAAAACCTAAAACAACACTTATAATGAAATAAAGAGAGTATAATTATCCCTAAAAAATCAACTCAAGTGTAAATAATTGCCAAAATATTCACACCTCTTTTACTTTTATTGCTTCATATATTGGCACTTTGTGAATACGTTTCCTTCACAACTTGTCATCATTCCTGCCTATAATTCTAAATTATTATGGAGAACTCCCTCATTTTTCTTATAATTTTCTTATTCTCTTATTTTAGAAAATATCATACGCTTAATAATAATGATACGTATAGCTATTAATCATATGACTATATATGAAATTAGAACAAATAAAGGACAGAAATTATTGTACTTAATTTAATATGGAATCGATGTATTAATTATCTTCTCAAATCAGACAGTTTCTATAACTCTCATACACATTTTCTAAGAAGTAAACTAAGATATATTTGTAGTTACCTCTTTTGGTAAAAAGATAAAAGTTCTAGTTGGTAGATATTATTGAAAAATGAAAATATACAGTAAATATTTAAAAATTAATATTTGATAAATTAATCAATATTGTTGATTCAAATAGAGATTTTATTGTAATTGCAACTATTAAAGTGTCACGGATTGAAATAAAGTTATTACAGTATTTTATTAACAGCTTAGTAACGGTTCGATTTGTAATAATAAAACCGGTTTAGATTCCTAAAAGTGATTCGACCAAGTGTACCGATTCGATCAAGTACGCATTAAACCGACCAAGTGTACCAAGCACATTTAGAAATAAACAAAGAAACGGTAATGTTCCTGACTCGTCGGTTTTGAACACAATGGTTCTTTGTTTGGTTAAGTTAAGGAGATTTGATGAGGCCAGAGCAGATTTAGATAGAGTGCTAGCTTCTAGTTATGTTCCTAGTAACAACGCTTGTAGCTTAGTAGTTGATGAGCTTTGTAATAAAGATGAGTATCTTGAGGCGTATCTTTATATTTTTGAATAAGTCAAAGCGAGAGGAAGTGGTTTAAGGATTTGGTGTTGCAAGCGATTGTTTAAGGGATTGTGCGGTCATGGTCACTTGGATGAAGCTGTTGGGATGTTAGATACTCTCTGTGAGATAACAAGAATGCTTCTGCCGGTTAATCTTATATAAGTCTCTCTGTTACTCTAGATTGACCATGGAAGCAATTAAAGTAGTTAAAGACATGGCTTGATTTTTGGCCTCGTTAGTCACACCTGGTTGATTTATATTTTGTGTGAAGAGAAGAAGTTTAGAGACGCTCGTGCTTTGTTTGGTATTGTGGTTCAGTCTGGGAGATCTTTTTTGAATTGTACTAAACCTGGTTTGTTGAAAATGCTTAACCCGAATCAGCATTTTATTGTAAAGTGCTTGCAAATGTGTTGTAGTATAGTAAATTACATTTATCATTTAAAAACAAAAATTCTGAACCTGAAAAGATACTAATACTGTACTGAGTGTGAATTGTGTAAGACAGATTCCATGTGTAAAATCTAACAACCGTAAGCAGTTGGTCTGCCATTATTCAACAAAAGTGGGAGAAAAAGACACTTTTCTTCACGTGAGTTTCCTAATACTTTATAGTATTATTTCAAGTAAAGCATAAATGTATATATAAAAATTTAATAAAATAAATTTTTATTGTAAACAATACTTGAACAATAATGCATTTTTGTTATCATATTGATTCTTCATGAATTATATTTTTTTTCTATGTACATGCATGTATACTAGTCTATGTTGATTAAGATCAATGTAATGTACAACTTCAAAAACACTAGTGGAAGATATTTGAATGAACTGAATTAGTATCTTAACTGGAAAGTGTTTTTTTTTCTACATAACTATGAAAATGATGCATCTATATAACTATTGTTGACAAAATTAAAAAGTATAGATATTTTGTTGGAAAATATTTAAAAAAATCATTTTTTTAATTTTCAGGAAACACTTTATTTGGTACTTATTGATTCAGTAATCGTAAGAACACACACATTGAATTATTATTATACACAGACGAATACATACTTTGAATATATTTTATACACACAAAATCAAACAGAAACTTTCAATAAAAATAAACTAAAAATATTTCAGTCTCTCTAACCATGAATAGAAGCAAAGTGATTAATCAAAGCTAAAGCATTACTCGTTAAATGAGCAATAACCAAAATCCTTTCTCTAACAAAAATCTTAACCTTCCCATTCATGTCATCTCCTCCAAATCCGTCGGTGCACGTGTTCTCATCTGTCAGAGCCGCACTAACCCATGTCTGAATATCACTCATGTATACCTCATAGCTCGAGCCACTTAGCTGACCCATCTCACCAATCGATTTTCGAAGCTCATCCAACGTGTCACCTAACTCCTCCACGCAGACTCTCATGGCCGAGACTTCTCTCGGCTTGAGCTGGCTACTACTTGAGAGACGCACCATCATTACTGATGTGGCTTTAGCTGACGCTAATGTGATGTTGAGAGCAGCGTGAGCCATGAGCTTGGGGCTGGTTTGGATGAGACTGGCATGAGTTGAGAGTGAAGCGACACAGAGTCTTGGGTATGTTGTGACTGTGCATGATGATTTTACGAACTCTGTGTTTGTTGCTGTTGTATGGACCGACTTGAATGTGGTTATGGTTATGGCTACGGTTATGAGAAGAGATGTGAGGAAGTGATTAGTAGCTCTAAAAGATTCAGCCATCTCTTTAAAATATATGTTATGATCTTTATGATATTATGGTTGTGATGATATATATGTGTTGAAGTGTTCTATGTAACTGACGTTTTATATAGAGAAATTATATGATATTTGCAAAAAAAAAAAAGATGATATTATTTAAGCACAATTATTTAATATGCAAGTGGGAATTTGGTTGCATGAATGAAGATATTTTGTTTTATAAAGGAAAATGGAAGAGAAAAAAAAGAAGTATCTAACATGTGAAAGCAACGTCTAAGACACTGATTGTGCGTAAGGAGTTTGTAGTTTTGAGACAAACATATTAAATTGTTTAATTAATCACATTTGGAACAAAGCATTAATCACATTTGGAATGATCTAGTATACCACTATGGGTAATTCGTGGTCTCTTTCAGATTCAAATGGAGTCGACACTTGATACTATCCAATGGTCCTGACTTATCGTTTTAAATGGTAGGTCTAGATTATTTAAGTGTAATTACGTTTGTGTTTATTATTTATTAATGATGTATTTGAATTCAGTAAGACCTTTTTTATGAAATGCTTTGTTACAACTTGTAATTGCAATATGAAACACAAATGTATTTCTTTATAAAAACAATTACAGGTTTTTTATTACTACAAAAATCAATTAAAGGATTAAAAGATGTCGATCGATCGTTGAAACCAAATTGTGGACGTAACTCCCCAAACATTTAATATTCTAATTGTCCTTGTAGTCGTAATTAAATAGTGCATGTGGCTATTGTTATCTTCAAGATTTCCATTTTGGCCACATATCATTGTCTGCTCCCAAAATATCACAATGTTTATCCTAAATTTCGTAGAAGCAGTACCACGTGATCTGAAATATCAAGTTGTATTGTAATGTCAAGTCATATAGGTGTCTTTACAAAAAACAGTCTAGTCAATGTTAACCAAATTTTTTTTTTTTTTGTAAATACATATGTGTTTGAGATTTTTAGATGGGTTAATTGGTGCTTGTAATGAATGAATAATTTTATTGTAACGGTTGTCGCTCTCAAAAACTGGCAGGTTTTCTCAGTGAATCATCCTGTTTACTATTGAAGAAAATTATTGGGCTTTTGACGTGGGTCTCTTAATCTTCTTGAAACTACTATATGGTCTGTGCCTATGTAGCCCAATTCATTTTCCATCGACATGTGGCCCAATTCATTACAACAACCTTTTTGTCAACAAACAATTGTTTTTCTTTTAAATTACTTAATGTAATATTGCATATATGTGTGTTCCAAAAAAAAAATCTTGCATATATATTCACTGAAGTTGGTTTTGGTGTTTCTTGTCATGTAAATATCAATAAATATTATCATAAATAATGAGAACACTTAGAAAATAACTTTTTAACATGAAATTCTACTATATGAAATTTATTTGTATTATTTTTGTGTGATATTTTATTTTTAGAATTATGATAAATAATTTTACTTTAACCACACCATTAATTTTTGTAAGCTTATTTTCATTGATATATAACATTTTGTTATCGAAAATTAAACCTCAAACTCTTAGTCCAAAATCATTAGTTAATTTTTTGGTCAAACTACTTGACTAAGAGGTTTCAATTAATGATGATGTTTTGTTAAATTCATTTTGATTTGATTGAACTTTTATATATACTACATCTGTTTTATTATAAATAATATTTAATTTTTTTCACACAAAATTTTGTTATACTTTTCATTATTACACATAAAAATTTTCCAATTAACAATCTGAAATGGCAGGAATATAATGTGTATTCCGTTTAAAATCTGCAATAAAATATAGACTGATATTGTTACAACAAATATAAAACTAAATAGCAACAGTGAACTTATTGTGGAACGAAAGTAGTATAAATGAGTGTAAATCATTTTCTTTTACAGTGGGGAAGGATAGACGAAATGGGGTGGTCATGGGGATAGAGGAAAGGTTATGGGTAATGTGTCGTTCGTGATTGATCATTGTCTTGCAGATTGTGACAATGCATGCAAACGGATCATTGTTTGTCAATATATAGTGACCCCTAACTCTTAACTTGTTTTTATTCTATTAGAAAATATTGAATGCCCCCTAGTTTGTGTACACGCCTAAATTGAAATCTATGACTTATAAAAGTAAATTGATAAGCATTAAACATCAATCTAAAAATGTTGTTATGATGGTTTTAAGCAATGAGCATATATCTGGTTGCACAAAAAAAGAAAAGCAATGAGCATATATCTCGTTAGGCGAGATGAGAGCATAAGCATACTGACACATATATATAGTACATATACATCTACATCTAGTTTGAAGATATTGTAAACGAAATATAAAAATACATTTGCTTGCATATATGTAAAATACACCATAATTAACTAAATGTTCTAATTTCATTGTTTTAGTTTCAGATGCCATCTTCGCGGATGTGCATTTTTTATTTGCTAACCATCCAAAATATGAAGAATCCCTCTGTGTGTACACATGCTTAAGAAATGACAAAAGCAAATTCCAAAATTCAAAAGAAATTAAAAACGAAACACGACTCTTCATATTCACACTTCCAAGAAAAAAAAGTCTTAAATAAATAAAACTTCATACAAACAAAACACTCCAACACCAATCAAAACTCCTTTTAATTACTTATACAAATAACTATTCTTCTTACTAACTCTCACTCGTCTGAACCATCACAGAGGTGACTTTTGCTCTAACGTGCCCAATAATATGTATAAGCTTTAAATTAAGCTTCAATAATGGCTTCTCCTCGTGGAACCCTAACCCTAAACACATGCTCCTCTCCTGTACACTTATCAACTTTCACCACCCAATGACTCTTTCTTACACGGTCATGGTGACGATGATGGTGATTGTTCTTGTTCATCATCATCTGCTGATTATAATTACCATTATCGTTCACCCTCGTCACAAGCAACCCTCCACCTATAGGTAAAAATTGTGTTTTCCTCCCATCGCTAAACCTCCAAGATCCTCTCGAAAACGCGTTATAACCTACCACAACCGCCACACCGCTTCCACCGTCACTTCTTGCGTTTTCTTCATGGTGATTAACGATCTTTGTAACGATATCTTGGTGGTTCTCAAGGTTACAATCCACGAGGACGAAATCAGCTTCACCGAAATGATCATTGATTAAATTGTTGTCGCTAGATTCTCCCACTACGAAGTGAATATGATGAATCTCTGATGGTTCCAACATTTTCTTGGATATGATCAGTTCTTCGATGCCACGTAAAACACATACCACTTGACCACGCGTTTGATTTGCGGCAGCGATCAGGGCAACGAGTATGTCAGTGTTTGCTGCTCCGGCACAAGCCACGGCGATCTTTCTTGCGTTGTTTCCGGCGGCTAGAGCTGATATGAACTCAGCCACGTTCGGTTCTTTTGATCTTTGATCCTGGAAAATGCACATATATGTCACAATGTGACATTAAATTAAGAAGAAAAAAACTCGATCCATTTCATATTTTAAACAAAACCCAATTAAATTAGGCTTAGAGAGATCTTATAATTTTTTCGAATATACAAAGAAGTAATTTCTTACCGTTTTCAATGTACTAAGATAGGCTTTAGTAGCATTCTCAGCAGACCAAAAAGCCATTTTCTTAGAAATAAAATCGGGTTTCTCTCAATCTCTTGCTTAGGAAGTTTCAAAGTGGTTGATGATGGTTTTGGTGAAGGGTCTTTATTTATATATGGGGAGATTTGTGAATAGGATAAGATTCAAACAGGCTGGTCCAGTTCCATGAATCTTTTCTTTTGATATAAATATAAGGACGGAGAAGAGAACAAATTTGGTCAAGTTGTAATAGTATTCAACATGCGTATATAATATGGTATTATCTTATACACAGATATATTAAAAATCAGGTTGTCTCATTGTCGAGAGATTAATCAGCTATTGTCATTGTTAATGTTCCTTTTCCTTATGATCTCTAAATGGAATTAGACTATATATGTTCAAAGGTTGTTTTTAGTGGCGTTTAATAATTAATACCCACTTTGGCAACGTGCATCGATCTCAATTCTTAATCGCAACTAGAAATATTTTTGTCCCAAGATATACGTGATAGGAAAAGGAAACCACATGCAATAATACTGACGATTTTAAAATTTTTGTTGTTATATATGTTTCAAAAACGCATTAGTTTATGGTAATGATTGTTCTAAGTAAATACACCTGTTTACATGGAAAAAATATTGTAACTTAAACAAAGGCAACATAAGAACGCTCTAAAAGCAATAATGGCTTAAATGTTAGTCATTCATCTGGATGTTTGAACATGCTTACATGCATCTTTAGGAACAAAACTTTAAATTAATATTCATATAATATCATTTATATTTATCTGTTTAGATGATTTCAACGCGTATTATACCCAAATACAATTAATTTAACAAAAAATTAGAAAGAAAAACAGAATTTGAATTATAAGGATCAATGAGCTGTAATGTCTAGTGCAGCAGAGGCAACGGAGATCTCAATGAGATTAAATATATAAAATGAAAGTTGTAAAATATAGTGCAACAAAGAAGTGAATTAAGATTGAAACACATCTTAGGGACATATAGAACATGGGTCCATGTTTGTTCTGGCAACAAACCTACAGTTTTTCTTACAAGATTAGATTCTCGATTTTACAAAATTAATGAGAACGTACGGTTTAGATTAATTGATGTATATAATTAAGTTATTGATTGTACAATCTAGTGACCGTCCTCTCTCGTACGGGTTTCCATGAAGCTTCATATACACTTAATCTAACTATGCATTAATCATTGTGCTAACCAAGACTGAGAAATAATGTTAAGCTATATTAATGCTGAAACATACTTTATAATATCATATAAATTAAATGGTTACAATTCGTCGTGTTGTAGCAACCATCCATAATCAAATTTTAGTGGAAACATATATATGATCAATAGAATTGCATGTACTTTGAAGTAGAGATATCAAACTGGTGATTGCTACTAATGAGATCAGTTACAGAAAGGTCGTGAAGGATGTGTTGAATCGAAAGACACAAGGAGCCATAGTGTCCCATGGTGATAGATATGATTCAGAAAAAATGTTAGAATAGTTTTGGGTTTATTGAGACATGTTCTTGCAATTGATGAAGATACTTCAAAGTATAATGTCTTATTCCACTTGAACTAGTTTCATGCATCTGTCATTATTATTGCTTTACACCTTATCAAGATAAGGGTATTGGAAATAAATTTGGCCAGACCGAACTGGTCCAGTGCCCGGAAAGATTTTGAACTGTTTCAAAAATCTAAAATTTCATATCAACTAATATTATCTTCTTCGAGTTGCACTTGGACCACAATATTTTGCACTAAATATAATAAATAAAAATTTCAAATTTACCAATAAAAATAATATTTGAAATATGGTATTTGAAGTTAAATAACAATATGTGTTGTATGTCCTTATAATTGGAGCTCGATGCATGCACTGCAATAATTATAGATGATTTTTTTTTAGCAAAAAAAAAAGAACAATTTTGAGGATTTACCCTAAAAACATTTTAAAACAGTAGACATAGACATGAATGCGCGGGATGGTCATTACGACATATCTCAGAAAAGTCTTCATAGATTTTCTTATATACGAACCAAAATCGAATCACCAGAATATATATATAACTAGGGTCGGCCCGCCCTACGGGCGGAATATTAGTTAATTTGATATTCACTAAATGCTCGAGTTGAAATTTGTTTTAAGATTCAAGAATTTGGTTATCTGTTATGTGATACTTATTAGTATGCGGTGGTATAGTTGTTTTTCGATTATTCTTGCTTTGGTATTGTATCAAATTAACTAATTGTCCAACTCATAATTATAGATGTACAAATGTGGATTTGTGATAAAGTTTGATGACAATACTGTTTTTTTTTTAATTCTTATTCATAGTGGAGTGTGCATGTGTCAGAAAGAGGCCTATAACAACTTTTATGTTTTTGTGTATGGATTTTAAATATATATTATTTTGTATAATGCATACTTGTTCTACAACATTTGCTTGTAGACTAAAAAAATTGTTTTCTATATTTTTAAAAGAGAAAATATTTAGTCTAGAATATAACATGAACATATGTAGTGGCTATATATAGAAGTTGGGTGTTATTTTAAAATGACATATGTATAGAGATTTTTCAACCATTACTTCACTGGCACAAAACATTTATAACTGTAAATACCTTCTTTTAAAATCAAAACTAATAAAAGCGTGTACAACAAATGTATTTTGATATATATTATATGCATCAAGTTATAAATGTTGGAAACATTGCAAAACTGTTTTGAGCAAAGTTTTTAACTTCACAATCTTCATCTTGACGTCAGTTCAGAGTCGGCCCTGGCCACAAGCAGAAGAAGCATTGGCTTCCAGCTGATACGATAATAAGTATTTTCGCGGCCATATATTTATAAAAAGTGACTTTAGCCTAGTGGTTCTAAGAGAAATTACCAGTGCTAGAGGTGCTGGATTCAATTACCCTTAACTGCATTCATTTATTTTGGCTCTAAATATAAAATGGGACACGTGTCACTCCCAAAACGCACGAATTGATGACGTGGCTTCACGGGAGAGAGACAAACATTTCTTTATATATATATAGATAGATATTGAAAAATATAACAAAATCTTGAATATTGTAAATGGCAGTAACCAATTTAAAGACTGGGATACAAAAACATGAATTCCTAATTAAAATAGCAAACTAAGAAAATAAAAATAAAGAGAACGTGGGATTGGGATAACATTGAGGAGGAGACAACGATAGAGAACAGTGAGTGGCTACAGATTCTGCTTCAACCTTGCAGGAGACATCATCTTTTATTAAGGTCTTTTTTAACTATCATGGGTGAATTTGATGGGTGGCTCCTTTGTCTTTTTAGTTTTTAATACTACTTGAACGTAAAAATTAAAAGAGAAAATTGTCAAAACAGACCAAAAAATAGCATGGTTGTCCATTTAGTATAAAACAATTTTTATCTATTTTGTCTCTATTTTATCTTTTATATTTGTGAAACTTAATAAAATAAATAATTTCATGAATCAAAAAAATTATTAAAATATAAGCAATTAATAAAACACTCATATACACAAAATAAAAAACTTAATAAATAAAAATTTTAAATTATGTTCTACTAAAATTAGTTTTTGTCTTCTACAGAAAATGAATTAGTAGAAACGAATTTTAGATTATACAAGTTCGTCTACTTTTTTTTAGAACAAACAATCTACTTTTAATTAAAATTCTAAATATGGGGAATGCGAATTTTACTAATTGTAAATATATCTACTTTTCTCCGTAATGCAGTTTCTACTTTTATGAAATATTCTAAAATTCTTGGAATGTGAAATCTAAACATTACTCGGACGTCTACATGAAGTAGAAATTGCATTCTCAACTTTTGTCATTGTTCTACACAGTGTAGAAGGTGTCTTCTACGGATAAGAAAACATGTTTTTTTGCAAAAATTAAGAAAATTTCTGTTAAGCAAATATTATAACTTTCTTAAAATGTGTATAGCTCGATTTACCTTGTCAAAAATGTTTTTTCCTTTTTATTAAACTTTTTTTAAAAAACGTTCTTTCTTTTTTTGTTAAACCTTTTAATAAAAAAAATAAACTTTTTTAATTTAACGTTTTAAAACGTTTGTAGAAAAATAAAAATAAAACTTTGTAAAACGTTTTTAATAAACTTTAATAAAAATAAAAATAAAACTTTATAAGAAAGTTTTTAATAAAACATTAACTAAACATTATAAAAACGTTTTACATAGTTTTGTTTTTATAAAAAAATTAAAACGTTTCTGAACTTTTTAGTTTTATTAAACTTTTTAATAAAAAATAAAACTTTTAAATTAAAAAATTGTTTTCCTTTTTATTTAACTATTTAAAGTTCAGTTAAGCTTTTAAATTGTGTTTAATGTATTTAATTTGATTAATCAAAGGTTAGTTTTGGTATTATGAAATAAATTATACTAAAGGGACAATTTAATGATGGTATTATAGCGAATGGACAACCATGCTATGTTTTTATTCCGTTTTGGCAAATTTCCCAAATTAAAATAACTCAAAAGTTCTTTTAAATTAATTTTAGTTTGTTTTCTAAATTATCACAGCTTTATGATTTTTAAAGTCCACAAAACTTAATGGAAGGCTTCACAAACATTGTAGAACCTTTGATAAGTAATTTTGAACGTCCTAGACTCCTATACACAAAAAACCTTTTTTATATTTTTTGTATATTATCAGAGTTTTTAATATAATTATAGAACATAAAACATTAGAATCAGAATTTAGTGAATATAATTCTAAAATGTTTGGGCCGTTAATTGAACCTCATAGATTCTGAAATGTTTGGGTCTTAAGATTATTTAAACCTCATAGGTTGCGCCACTGATAATATAAGAGCTAGACCAAAAACAAAAGCTATGCATCTTGCCATTCACCTTAGAGATAAAAAAAATAGTTTCGACTTTGACTCTCCATCATTCTTTGTTTAATGAAGCCCTGCTATGCCTATTATCTTTTTTTTTTTGAAACTACTATGCCTATTATCTTGCTCGTATCTCTTTTATAATTTCATCCTACTCATTCATTTCCTTAACCATGGCGACTTCCCTCGGACCCAACTTGCTCATAACATCACCCGAAGCAAAACTGACAAATTGATGAGAGTAAAGAACACAAAAGTGTTTATGAAAAAATTATATTAGACTCTCATGAAAATAATGTTACAAGATGCATAGTTTATATAGAGAATAAATCAAACTAATTTCCTAAACTAATATGGAATAGTATATAATAGATAATGATAAACTTCCTATTCTAATATATTGATGTATATCTTAATATTGAATACTGGATTGGATCGATCTTCTAGATCTCCCAATACCCTCCCTCAAGTTCATACGTGGTAACACGTATGAGATTGAACAATCTTCAAAATAGGTGGTAGAAGTAGCTCATGCGCTAATCGTTGCAGAAGCTTGATGAATGTCCCATAGCTTGCGATTTTGCAAGCAGAGATAGATGATCTGAGTTTTGGTTCGAATATTTGTTTTATCCATCCTACAATGAGATGATTGTTTGCTTTGCAATCTTCACGGTAGGGTGAATCGGCTGCCGGTAAACTGCTGTCAAGAAATCTGAATCTTCGTGAGCTAATAGCCATACGAAAGTTGATGAATGAATTTAAATTGTTGAATGAATTTTCCTTGCTTCAAATTGAGAAACAAAAGAATAGAGAATAAGTTTGATGATTTGCGATTTTGCAAAGACAACCAAGACTATGATTGAATAAAAATCTTCTTCTTCAAGTCGTGAATAAAAAAGTTTTTGAATGAGAAGTGATTGTTCTGCGATTTTGCAAGACAACACGAGAATAAGGATATTTTTGATGTTTTTAATTTTGTTCTTGCTCTGATACCATGACAAATTGATGAGAGTAAAGAACACAAAAGTGTTTATGGAAGAATTATATTAGACTCTCATGAAAATAATGTTACAAGATGCATAGTTTATATAGAGAATAAATCAAACTAATTTCCTAAACTAATATGGAATAGTATATAATAGATAATGATAAACTTCCTATTCTAATATATTGATGTATATCTTAATATTGAATATTGGATTGGATCGATCTTCTAGATCTCCCGATAAAAACCAGTGTTATCAAAACAAGGACGGCCAAAGAGACCATTGGAACTTTTTATAGATTTCGAGTGTTATTTTGACTAAATCAAAAATTATGTAGAATATAAAATTGGTTAGAACTATGTCATATGCAAAATAGTAAATTTTAATCTCAATAACCGCAACCATAAAACATAATTTAATCGACGATTTCAACATAATTAAGCTAAACCGATCACAAAAACAAATACCCTAGAAAAACACACAGTAAGAAGAATTTTTTAGAAAAAGCCTCACACCTGAAACAACCCTCTAAAAGCAAAGAAAAGAATAGCTGAAACACTTTTGACCTTAAAGGTATCTTACTTCCTACAAAAGAAAGTCCTAGGATTGCTCAACCACTATTAGATAGGCTCCTAGTATCGCCGGAATCATCATCCCCACCATTTTCATAGTCATCTTCTTCTTTATAATTAGTAGCACCAGTGTTCATATTCCCATATCCATGATAGGTCGTTGTGATACTATCGTTGTGGAAAGAAGAAGGCATTTGAGACAACGGTCTCATTGTACCACCACCACCGTAGGTTTGTTGTTTTGGCTCCTCTACGGTGGCCACCGCAGGAGAAGTGGAATTCACAGTGGTGATAGTGAAAGTTGGAGGTTGTTGTTGTGGTTGTGGTGGAGGAGGACAAGCCTCCATGATTCGAGGCTTCTTCTTATGTGTTTGTTCTGCTTGATGCATCACAATGAAACTTCCCATTATCACCTGTCACAAATTATAATCACAATGGAATTATTAAATATGTTTTTAATTTATTAGATAATCAAGATTCTGTTACCTGGACAGGACCAGCTGCTATGAGCATACCAGCAAGGCCACCGCCGATTATTTTACCATTTGGTCCGGCTAAAGAAATGCTCATACCACCGGACCGACCTTTGGTTCCACAGTTTTCAGTAGGCATAAAGGAACCAGATAGAGAAAGTATCTCAAATCGACCCTAAGACAAGATAACAAACTAATTCAAGAACCGCCAAAAATCTCATCAAGAACCAAAAATATAGTGTTAATTAGGTTACCTCATATGTAAGAGTGCCTCCTGAAGTGGTAGGTTGACGAAGTGTGACATTGGAGATGGTACCAGTAGCAGAAAGAATGCATATAGCTCGAGAACCTTGTGAATACGGCATAACTTTCATCGTTACATCCTGATTAAAAGAAAATATATATTCTCAAAACAATGATACACATAATCCATTACCAAAGAAAAAATCATGTTTTGGGAAATTTATTACCTCACCAGCATTGACAGTAAACTGATGTGTTGTAAAATTTGCACCCATATAGCATGATAGCCCAGCAGGAGGAGGAGCTACAAATAGATAAAACAGAGTTTTGATGATATTGACTTTGACTAATCAGATAATTAATAAACTCTAATTCTCAACTAGCCAACTTGATCATCCTTGTCTATAACTATCCATAACAATAATTAAAACAGAATTAACCAAGCTGATTAGAAACCTTAAGATCTATGCTGACAAATTAACAATTAACACGACTAGACACTCTTTATCTTCTAAAGATGAAGAGACAACAAGAGATTATTCTCTCTTTGTTTTAAATCTTTTTTGTATTTTTATTTTATGTTTGTTCAATCAGCATCATCAGATCTCTTTCTCTGTCTTCTAACTGGTCTCTTTGTACCTTCTTCAGACAAAAGGGTGCCCAGTTATGTTTGGTCCCACTTCCCAACATCTCAAAAAATTCACATTAAATCACATCAACACATAACTCAAAACTCCAGATCAGATCTATCTCACTAAAACCAATGCAAAAGATTAAAACACACACGACTAGACTGCAAAGTTTACCTGGGCTGCTTTCATACTCAAACTTGTTAGATCTCTTGATGAATTCAACAGGTTGCTGATGAGCCTTTCCTCGTTTCCAATGAGAATGATGATGATAATCTCCAGAGAATGGAATGGAAGATGAGATTGGAGTCGGAGACAGAGTTGGTCTCGAAGCCCTAGGGTTCAGACTACCATCTGGAGCGTATTTTCTCGGCCTCCCTCTCTTCTTCTTTGTCAGATCTGTCCCTGCGCTAGAGATTGATGGCGGAGGCGCTGCAGCGGCTGAGCCAGGAGTCACAGTGGCTGGAGCCGGAGGGAGAGGAGGTACCACCGTCGTGGGTCTCACAGATGGAAGAAAGCTAGGGTTTTGTTGAAACTCTGTTCTTGGTGCCAAAGTTTCATCTCCCTTAACTGTGATGACCCCACTTGGACTCATTCCACCTTTCTCCTCCATTTTTAAAGTCTCAAATTACCAAAAAAATAGCAGAACAATTTTGCCCGTGAATGCTAAATTCAACAAAGATGAAGAGAAAGAAACTTAGAGAGATAGAGGAAGAAGATGAAGAAGCAAATATTTCTTTTGTTTTCCTTTGTTTTTTTTTTCAGACAAAATTAACTAGATATAAAGATGGATGAAATAGCTGGGATCAAAGATTAAACCAGAAGAAAAAAATTGGTTACCGTTTTTAGATTTGGTTTCTTACCTTTCAACAGTTATGGAGCTGAAACTAACACTGTAGCAGAAAAATGCAAAAGCTTTCTCAGTGGGTGATTAACCTCTTGATCTCACCGGAAATTAGCAAAGTAAAAAATCTCTCAGAAATTAGATGCAATATCCCCCAAATTTTTCATAACAGAAAGATATAATATATTTTTGCAAAGGAAAAAGGAAGTAAATAAATAAAATGGAAAATTGTAGGAGAAAGAAATAATACTATATACTAAAAATATCATGTAGACAGTTGTTTCATTTAATATTATTCTAATATCGATGATATAATAGTTATAAAATCAATCTATTAATTTTGGTTTAGAGAAAGATCCACGTCCGTCTTGGAAAATTAATATGTCTAATTAAATAAAACGAAACTGCAAAAAAAAAAAAAAGTTAAAGTGAAAATTTCAAAAAAATAAAAAATACCGTGTTCTGACAATATCCTTTGTAAATCACTTTTAGTAACGTTGACCAACGAAATTTGCTTTGAAAATATACTAAGACCAATTAATTTTCAAGATAAGCTAAATCTTTTTATTCACTTACGCAAGGATTTTGTTTCACGTACTTAGAAATAAATTCTCAAAAAAAGAAGAAGTAGTCTTTGGATAAAGAATCGACACTGATTTTTGCAGCAAGTACATTTTGTCGGTCAAAGTCAAATCTACTTTCCGCGACACAGTGTCTGTACACACTTGGAGTACATGACATAACACAAATGAAATGATCCAATAATCATTCAGATTCCTTTCATTTGTCAGACTCTCTTAATAAGTTAGCAAGTCTTTAAGCATACCGAAGGGTTTAACAAAAGTGGTGACTTATCATAACATATTACCAACAAAAAAAGCTGATGACTTAGTTTCTAGACAACTCTCTCTTTCTGATCTCTTTTGTTTATATGGTGTTGTTAAGAACATAGTTGAGGTGTCTTCATGTAATCACTCCTATAGATTCTTTTTAGTTGAATAAAAGTGAACTAAAAAGACTACTTTTAAGTTGTTGCTCCATATTTTCAGGCATGGCGTGATTGAGATGTAAAAGATTTTGCTGAATGAGGAGAATCAGATCGAGGAGTTTGAGGAGATGATCCAAATCTCTTGTTAGTTGATACTTTAAGACTCTTTTTCGCGCTTTGATGCTTAGTAGGGGTTCCTTTGTCTTGTTCTGGTGTAACTTGACCTTGAAGTTTCTTCAGTTCCTATAAACAACCAAAACCCAACAAGCATTACGTTTGGTTACTCATAGAAGTGTATTGATGCAAAAGAGTGTTAGCTAAAAATACTCTTCTCCTGCGACGTTCTTGTTCTTTCTCTTCTTTGAGTTCTGTATACTCTTCTAACATTGAAAGTAGACGATTCTGAATGTAGAAAATCAGATGAATAGATCAATTATGCATGCTAAGAGAGGACTTTGAGTGACAGAAAAAGATAACTCATACACCATCAAATAGAAACTCAGCTTCTGTCTCTGATTCCCATGTTGTAATCTTGGAAACTAATGCTTCAGCCATAGCTAAGAAGAATCAAGAAGTTTTCAGTTAGTTAAAGAGTCCCAAAGATAACAATCTGAAAACTTTCTTTATATGAAACCTGGAAGTTTATTAACGAGTGCTCTAGCTTTCTCTGCACGTTTGAGTATTAGGTGAGATCCTTTTCCAGCATTGTACCGGTTTTCATCCTATACAAATCATAAAAAATCCATAACTAACCACAAAATGTGAAAGACCATGGATGGTTATAAAAGAGACAAACCTGATTATACTCTTCAAGCCAAGTCTCTTCCTCACAAGCATTCAACCATTTTTCAGTTTTTTCAAGAATCTCTTTTCTGCTTAAAGCTTCCTCTTTCACTTTCCCAGCTCGATACTCGATATGTTCTAGTATATTTTCAGGGTTCACGTCTCCTGATTCAATGGCTTTAATTACATTCTCCACCGCAATATCTTGCTCTTCAAGAACAATGTGTGTTCTTTTGCATATCTCTTCAAGCTCTGACCTCTTCTTTAAAACAAGTTCTTTCATTTTGCTCCATTTTAACTCCTCTAACCGACATACCTCGGCTTTAACCTTTTAAAGATTAAACAATCAATTAGCAAAAAAAGTTTTATAAATATAAGAAAAAGTTGAAGCTGATGTGAAGATACCTCTTCAAGCAAATCTGTGGAAAGACTATTAGGTTTAGTTATTTCAGAAGCAGTAGCAGCTATATTACATGAAATACTCATGAACTTTTGTTGTTCTTCTGCTGGTGTATCCATTAAATTCCAAAACCCAAGCATTGTGGTCACAAGATCTTGAAGCTGCAATCAATAATATGGATTATATGTAAAGAACAAAGAGCAAAGTTGTAAGATACTAAAAAAAAGTTTGTAAACATTAAACTGACTTCTTGCATTCTTTGTATCTTTGTTTCGTGCCATTGGTTCACTGATGAAGCTAACTTGTCAAGTGTTGTATTACTTATACTTCTTGACCCTTCAGATTCTACTAAACTTGGGTGAATCTTGGTAACAGTTTCTCGAAAATTCAAACCAAGAACCGAACAAAGCGATTCCAGAGTTCTTAGATGATCTTGAATCTGTTTCATCCGGTTCCTCTGAGCCAAAAAAAACACCTCAAAATATTAACCTCTTGATCAAGAAATTAAATCAAAGTAAAAAAAAAGTAGTTAGTTAAGTTTAGGAAACCTTCTGTTCTTGAAGTGTGTAAAGCTCTCTATGTAACTCTTCAAGCTTTCTAAGAGATAAATCGGATTCATCAACCGGAAAATCAGATGAACAAGTCTCATCAGATTCACCATTAATCTCATCTCTTACACTTTTTATATCTTCGATCACTTGAATAAACTGATTTTTCCTCTCTGATTTTCTCTTTTCCATATCTTCAAGTTTCAGAAGAATCTTTCCTAACTCTTCTTTCAAATTTCTTCCACATTGATCAGATTGTTGTTGTCTTCCAGGACCTGATGGCTCTTCCATTACAGAACATATATCAATCACTCTTGCTTCTGAGTCAACAATGTCTTGTCTTAGCCGACTCCTCTCCTCTTTAACCTTTTCGATTTTACCAATATAAATGTTTCTGCATTCGTCTTCAATCTCATTCAAAATCTTTTCTCTTTCGGTTTTGGTTTCTCCAACCTCGTCCCATATAATCTGTATTAGAAACAGAACCACATCATCGAAACGGTTCTATATTTCAAAAAGAAGAGGGAAAAGGCGGTTTCTTGGAGCTGAAGAAACAACAAACCTCAAGTTCTTGCAGAAGAGATGCAGAAAATGATTCGATTTGAGTTTTGGACATTATTATCTCCAAACTCTGCAGAAAATATATTTTACAAAACCAAATAACATTCAATGTTCTTCCTCAATCGCCATCTTATTCAATCATATGAAGATAGTTTGTTTCTGAAATAATAACATGTTCTGGAAGTTTCGATTATATCAAAATGAACTAGCAAATGTTAGGGTAAGATTCATTTCTATGTCTGAAATGGGAAACCTTAATTTCAAAATTTTCTATAGAAAATTTCCTGGAAAATGGATTAAACGTGTAGCAAAAATATCGGAGACGAGGTATATAAGAGATTGAGAGAGTTCTTAAAGACAACCGAAGATCGTTGGGAGAACGCTGCTTTTGTATATTTATGTTTCTTCCCCTTATCTTTTTGATTTATAATTTTCATCCTTATATCAACTTTCCATTTTATTTTTCACGAATGCAACGATTCTTATTTACGAAAATCCTTACTAATAAAAGGGACCTTTTGAGGCTCCATAGAGCGTCCACATCAGCAAAAAAAATTCTCCCGAAAGATGACACGTGGCATAAAATATAGTTTTACATTTTAATATTACTAATTTTCAAAAATTATAAATAATATGAAACATACAACATAAAAATAGAAAAACTACATTGAACATATGTAAAATTACTATTTTTCACTTTAAAAAAAAACGGCTTAATTCCATAATGTAATATTACCAATAAAAGGGACTTTTTCAGGCTCCATAGAGCGTCCATATCAACGAAAAAAAATTCTCCCGAAAGATGACACGTGGCATAAAATATAGTTTTACATTTTAATATTACTAATTTTCAAAAATTATAAATAATATGAAACATACAACATAAATCCTTACTAATAAAAGGGACCTTTTGAGGCTCCATAGAGCGTCCACATCAGCAAAAAAAATTCTCCCGAAAGATGACACGTGGCATAAAATATAGTTTTACATTTTAATATTACTAATTTTCAAAAATTATAAATAATATGAAACATACAACATAAAAATAGAAAAACTACATTGAACATATGTAAAATTACTATTTTTCACTTTAAAAAAAAACGGCTTAATTCCATAATGTAATATTACCAATAAAAGGGACTTTTTCAGGCTCCATAGAGCGTCCATATCAACGAAAAAAAATTCTCCCGAAAGATGACACGTGGCATAAAATATAGTTTTACATTTTAATATTACTAATTTTCAAAAATTATAAATAATATGAAACATACAACATAAAAAATAGAAAAACTACATTGAACATATGTAAAATTACCATTTTTCACTTTAAAAAAAAGACGGCTTAATTCCATAATGTAATACTACCGTTTAATAAAAAAAACAAAAAACATTATATATAATTTCGAAAATAATAAATATATGTAAACATACAACATAAAAAATAGAAATACTACATTAAATATAGAGTAATTGGCGTAGATACACCCATAAACTCATGTAATTTGCTATATAACCTTGAGGCTCCATAGAGCGTCCACATAAGCAAAAAAAACTTCTTCCGAAAAATGACACGTGGCATAAAATATAGTTTTACATTTTAATATTACTAATTTTCGAAAATTATAAATAATATTTAAACATACAGCATAAAAAATGAAAAAACTACATTAGACATATGTAAGATTACCATTTTTCACTTGAAAAAAAGACGGCTTATCTCCATAATGTAACATTACCGTTTTATAAAAAAGTCAAAAAACATTATATATAATTTCGAAAATAATAAATATATGTAAACATACAACATAAAAATGGAAATACTACATTAAACATATGTAAGATTACTATTTTACATTTTTATTTTAAAAAATAATATGTAAACATACAACATAAAAAATGGAAAACAACATTAAACATATGTAAGATTACCATTTTTCACTAAAAAAAGACGGTTTATCTCCATAATGTAACATTACTATTTTGTAAAAAAAAACATTATATATAATTTCGAAAATAATAAATAATATGTAAACATACAACATAAAAAATGAAAATACTACATTAAATATAGAGTAATTGGCGTAGATACACCAATAAACTCATGTAATTTGCTATATAATCTTGAGGCTCCATAGAGCGTCCACATAAGCAAAAAAAAAACTTCTTCCGAAAGATGACACGTGGCATAAAATATAGTTTTACATTTTAATATTACTAATTTTCCAAAATTATAAATAATATTTAAACATACAGCATAAAAAATGAAAAAACTACATTAAACATATGTAAGATTACCATTTTTCACTTGAAAAAAAGACGGCTTATCTCCATAATGTAACATTACCGTTTTATAAAAAAAATTCAAAAAACATTATATATAATTTCGAAAATAATAAATATATGTAAACATACAACATAAAAATGGAAATACTACATTAAACATATGTAAGATTACTATTTTACATTTTTAAAAATAATATGTAAACATACAACATAAAAAATGGAAAAACAACATTAAACATATGTAAGATTACCATTTTTCACAAAAAAAATACGGTTTATCTCCATAATGTAACATTACCATTTTATAAAAAAAGAAAAAAACATAAATATAACTATTTGACAATTTGTCCAGTTCTTCTATTAAACATTGCCGTTTTACATTAAAAATGGAAAAATACATTAAAATTTAAACATATATCTTAAAATATAAAATATAGATATTAACAAAATATAAAATATAAGAAAGAGAAATACAAAATATATAGAAAAATAAATAATAAGTAAATATTATAAATATATAAATATATGAATTATATATACAATAATAAGTAAATGCACAGTTTTCAAAAAAATGGAAATAGTACATTAAATAAAATGGACATCTATCTTAAAATGGTAGTAAATTATGTAAAAATAAAAATACCACATTAAACAAAAAAATATAGTTTTACATCAAGAAAGTCTCTATAAAACTCATTATTCTATCAACATCAACCTCACACTATCAAAAAAACTTCATAGCACTCGAGCAAAAAAATGGTTCCACCATCAAATATTGCCGTCCCAAAAACCTTTAATGACCTTGAAGGAGATTTTTTATAACAACAAACTTTTTGTTAGGTGGATTCATTGTTGGAAAACCCGCAACTTCCAAAAGCCAAACTTATTCATGGGAATTGAATTGTTTTTCTTAGACTCAAAGATATTCTTACAAATTTAAATTAATCTAATCCATAATTTTATTGTTAATATTCATACTAACTCTTTCATGATCAAACCATTACAGTTAATAACCATTCAAGCGTTTATCCCGAAACACTTCCTTCCTCGCCGAATCAGGTATTGGTTCATGTTGGTTTAGTATTGTTTTTGGTTTATTAACCGGTTTAGGATGGTCCTATTGTAAATATAATTTAAGATGGTTTAGCATATATTATGCTTAAAATAACTTAAATTAAATAATAGTAATATTATGCTTAAAATATAATTTTAGAGAGTTTTTAAATATAGTTTACAGCACATTATAGGGGATGAATTTAATTTATTAAATTTATTTATTACTTAAAACTAAGTTTTTTAAAAAACATACTGAGTTATAAATATCAATTATGGACTGGTGAGTATAACATGAAGACAAAACTATAAATATTTGATTTTCAAGATAAGAGATTCAGCCTTTATTCAGTTACTCAATATATAATATCTTAAATTTTTTTTTTTTAAATATACATAAATTTATATATATAGATTAATCTTCCAAACTTAAACTATTATATTATATATGAATGATGTTTTTAAATAAAAATAATTTCTGATTAAAAACAAAAATAAAAACAACAATTGTTATTTTCAAATAATGGAAGTAATTTACATTATACTATCATTTAACAAGTATTAGATATGTTTTGATATATCATTATTTTCTATATCCAGAAAACAATAAATTGTTAAACAGCAATATCATCTAGGTTAAGTATACGAACAACACAAATTCAAACATCAAAAAATATTTACATAAACATTATAATGCAATAATTTAATCAAAAAATACAATTCAAAAAACCAATATTCAAAAGAATAGTTATATACTTAATATTTGAAAATAAAAGATATTTTTGCTAAAATTGTACTTACCTGGCCAAGGAGATCGACCATCTTTTTACGGATGGATCGATTGTTGAGCATGTGGTCGATCCGAAAATACTCTACAGTTTAATTAAATATCTAAAACATTTATTTCAACATTCAACGGATAGTTTTGCTAAATATGATAACTAGATAGCCAACAAAATTACAAAAAAAGATATTTAAATAGTAAAAAATATGTTAATTTAACGTGTTAAAATTTAAAAATAAATTTTAATTATGACATGCATCTTAACATTTATATAAATATATACATCATACCTTAAATATAAATAATTTAACAACTTAAATTAGAAAAATAATAAAAATCCCGGGCGTAGCCCGGGTTAATCCCTAGATAGATCATAATATAATCATGGCAAAAAATTAAAACGAAAGACTGTTTTTATATTTCATTAAAAATTTCTTTCAGGACTACCGTACGAATATTGTTTAAATAGTTAAAGTCCTAAATCCATTAGAGAAACATACATTAAATATAAACAAAACAAGAAAAAAAAACACAGATTCAAATTTAACATAAAATTTTATATGATTTACTACAAAATTTGAGACTGATCTTGATTCCAAACTAAAGAGAGAAGAATGAAATATTATAAGATCGACCTAAAAACAAAATTATTAGTGTCCTAGGCTGTACGAAAATATAAACGTGTTCCATAAAGGAAAAAACAAAGCAAATACCATATGCAAATAACTAATGTTGTTACAAAAGAAATAAATAGAAATTTTTATTTTTATTTTTTAACCAAACAAAGAGGTAGGTGCATTATTTGACTATGTACACAAGGAACGAATGTTATAAACTTATAATTAATGTAACTAAAGTTTACGGTCATGTGACATAAAAAAAGTATACACAGTACAACTCTTTTAAATCAACCGAGAATCTCTACTAATAAAAGAGAGGTTTTAAGCCTCCATAGGGCGTCCACATCAGCAGAAAAAAATTATCCCGAAAGATGACACGTGGCATAAAATATAGTTTTACATTTTAATAATAATTATTTTCGAAAATTGTAAAAAATATTTAAACATACAGCATTAAAAAATGGAAAAACAATAAAAGAGAGCTTTTAAGCCTCCATAGGGCGTCCACATCAGCAGAAAAAAATTATCCCGAAAGATGACACGTGGCATAAAATATAGTTTTACATTTTAATAATAATTATTTTCGAAAATTGTAAAAAATATTTAAACATACAGCATTAAAAAATGGAAAAACTACATTAAACATATGTAAGATTACTATTTTTCACTTAAAAAAAAAAGACGGCTTATCTTCATAATGTAACATTACCGTTTTATAAAAAAAAAACAAAAAACATTATATATAATTTCGAAAATAATAAATATAAGCAAAACATACAACATAAAAATGGAAATACTACATTAAACATAAATATGTTTGACTATTTGTCCAAGTTCTTCTATTAAACATTGCTGTTTTACATTAAAAATAGAAAATACGTAAAGATTTAAACATCTATCTTAAATATAAAATATAGACATTAACTAAATATAAAGTATAAAAAAGAGAAATACTCAATATAAAAAAAATAAATAATAAGTAAATATTATAAATATATAAATATTGAATTATATATACAATAATAAGTAAATGCACAATTTTTAAAAAATGGAAAGAGTATATTAAATATTAAACATCTATCTTAAAATGTAAAATATATATTAAGTAAATAGAAAATATAAGAAAAAGAAATACACAACTTAAAAACAATGGAGAAAGTATATTAAGATTTAACATCTATCTTAAAATGTAAAATATAGATATTACGCAAATAGAAAGTATAAGAAAAGGAAATACACAATTTAAAAAAATAGAAAAAGTACATTAGTATTTAAACATCTATCTTAAAATGTAAATCAATCTTAAATATAAAATTATTAGTAAATAGAAAGTATAAGAAATAAAAATACACAATATAAAGAAAATAAATAATAGTAAATATATAATATAATCTCGAAAGATGACACATGGCATTAAAATATAGTTTTACATTTTAATATTACTTATTTTCGAAAATTATAAAAAATATGTAAACATACAGTATAAAAAAATGTAAAAACTACATTAAACATATGTATGATTACTATTTTTCACTTAAAAAAAGACGGCTTATCTCTATAATGTAACATTACCGTTTTATAAAAAAAACAAAAAACATTATATATAATTTTGAAAATAATAAATATATGTAAAACATACAACATAAAAATGGAAATACTACATTAACATATGTAAGATTACCATTTTATATTTTTATTTTAAGAAAAATATGTAAACATACAACATAAAAAATGAAAAAAACTACATTAAACATATGTAAGATTACCATTTTTCATTAAAAAAAGACGCTTATCTCCATAATGTAACATTACTATTTTGTAAAAAAACAATTATATATAATTTCGAAAATAATAATAATAATGTAAACATACAATATAAAAAATGGAAATACTACATTAAACATATGTAAAATTACCATTTTACATTTAAAAATAACAATAATATGTAAACATACAACATAAAAAATGGAAAAACTACATTAAACATGTGTAAGATTACCATTGTTCACTAAAAAAACGGGTTATCTTCATAATGTAACATTAGAACTTTATTAAAAAAAAAAAAAAAAAATAATATAACTATTTGACTATTTGTCCAAGTTCTTCTATTAACATTGCCGTTTTACATTAAAAATAGAAAAATACGTAAAGATTTAAACTCTATCTTAAAATATAAAATATATACATTAACTAAATATAAAGTATAAGAAAGAGAAATACTCAATATATAGAAAAATAAATAATAAGTAAATATTATAAATATATAAATATACGAATTATATATACAATAATAAGTAAATGCACAATTATTAAAAAATGAAAAGAGTATATTAAATATTAAACATCTATCTTAAAATGTAAAATATAGATATTAAGTAAATAGAAAGTATTAGAAAAGGAAATACACAATTTAAAAAATGGAAAAAAATACATTAGTATTTAAACATCTATCTTAAAATGTAAATCAATCTTAAAATATAAAATTATTAGTAAATAGAAAGTATAAGAAATAGAAATACACAATATAAGAAAAATAAATAATAAGTAAATATATAATATAAGTGAATACCAAATTTAAAAAATGGGAAATTACATTAAGATTTAAAATATATATTAAAATTTAAAATATAGATATTACGTAAATAGAAAGTATAACAAATGAAAATATACAATTTAAAAAATGGAAAACATACATTAAGATTTAAACATCTATCTAAAATGTAAAATATAGATATTAAGTAAATTAAAAGTACAAGAAATGGAAATACATATACATGAAATAAATAATAAGTAAATAATGTAAATTATAATATATGAATTATATATGTAATAATAAGTAAATACACTATTTTTTTAAAATAGAAAAAGTTCATCAAGCATTAAACATCTATCTTAAATGTAAATATATAATATAAGTAAATACACAATTTAAAAAATGGAAAAAGTGCATTAATATTTAAATATCTATTTAAAAATATAAAATTTAGATATTACGTAAATAAAAATATAAGAAATGGAAATAAACATTTAAAAAATGGAAAAAGTACATTAAGATTTAAGCATCTATCTTAAAATATACTTCTATCTTTAAAATGGTAGTAAATTATATATAAATGGAAATACCACATTAAACAAAAAAAAATGGTATAGTTTTACATCAAGAAAGTCCCTATAAAACTCATTATTCCATCCACATCAACCTCACACTATTAAGCAAAATTTCAAAGCACTCGAGCAAAAAAATGGTTTCACTATCAACTCTTGCCGTCCCAGAAACCTTTAATGACCTTGAATGAGATTTTTTTTATAACAACAAACTTTTTGTTAGGTGGATTCATTGTTGGGAAACCCGCAACTTCCAAAAGCCAAACTTATCATGGGAATTGAATTGCTTTTCATAGACTCAAAGGTATTCTTACAATTTAAATTACTAATCTATAATTTTATTGTTAATATTCATACTAACTCTTCATGATCAACCATTTCAGTTGATAACCATTCAAGCGTTTATCCCGAAACACTTCCTTCCTCGCCGAATCAGGTATTGGTTCATGTTAGTTTAGTATTGTTTTTGGTTTACTAACCGGTTTAGGATGGTCTATTGTAAATATAATTTAAGTTGGTTTAGCATATATTATGTTTAAATAACTTAAATTAAATAATAATAATATTATGCTTAAAATAATTTTAGAGAGTTTTCAAATATAGTTTAGAAACATTATAGGTGATGAATTTAATTTATAAATTCGTTTATTTACTTAAACTAAGTTTTTTAAAAAACATACTGAGTTATAAAATATCAATGATGGATTGGTGAGTATAACATGAAGACAAAAATATAAATATCTGATTTTCAAGATAAGAAATTCAGCTTTTATTCAGATACTCAATATATAATATCTTAATTATGTTTAAAAATATACATAATTTAATATATATAGATTAATCTTCCAAACTAAAACTATTATATTATATAATGAATATGTTTTTAAATAAAAATAATTTCTGATTTAAAATAAAAATAAAAACAACAAATGTTTATTTCAAAATAATGGATGTAGTTACATTATACTATCATTTTAACAAGTAGAATTAGATACGTTTTGATATATCATTATTTTCATTCCAGAAACAATAAATTGTTAAACATCAATATCATCTAGGTTAAGTATACGACCAAAACGTCAAACATCACAAAAAATATTACATAACCATTATAATACAATAATTTAATCAAAAATACAATTAAAAAATATTAAAAAGAATAGTTATATACTTAATATTTGAAAATAAAAGATATTTTTGCTAAAATTGTACTTACCTGGCCAAGGAGATCGACCATCTTTTCGGATCGATCGAATGTTGAGCATGTGGTCGATCCAAAATACTCTGCAGTTTAATAAAATCTCTAAAACATTTATTCCAACACTCAAAGATAGTTTTGCTAATATGATAAACTAAATAGCCAATAAATTACAAAAAAATTTTAAATAGTAAAAAATATGTTAATTTAACGTGTTAAAATTTAAAAATAAATTTTAATTATGACATGCATTT